>NW_021703774.1:94401760-94581008 GCF_005190385.1 Monodon monoceros
CAACTCTGTATTATATACTTGAAAATTGCTAAGACAGTAAATCTTGTGTTCTCACCACAAAAGGAAAAAAGGTATTATCTGAGGTGATGAAAGGGTTAACTAACCCTGTTGTAGTAATCATGTCACAATATATTTGTGTATCGAATTTTCATGTTGTACACCTTAAATTTACACAGTTTTATATGTCAATTGTATCTCATTAAAGCTGGAAAAAATAAAGATCATTACACTGAGGTTTAACAAAGTTAAATAAACTTCCCACTGTCACAGATGTTTTAAGTGTCAGAACCAGGACTCTGACCCAAGTCTGTATGACTCTAGACCTAGTGCTCCAAACATCCAGATAAACCACTTCTAAAAGGGGAACTAATGACTGTAGCATAGGTGACCTAAGTCATCATCTACCTTAGCTGGAAATCAAGCTCCACAGAAGAGGATTCCCCAAGATAAAGTGAATACCCAAGAGATCAGATAATAATATCAAAACTAAATAACATTTATGGAGCAGCATTTAGGCTGTACCAGACATTAAGCTAAATGCTTTATCTGGATTATTTTATTTTTTGCTTACAACAAATCTAAGAGATAGATATTAATATTATATATATATCCTTATACTAAAGTTGAGGAAACTTGAGACGGAGAGATTCAGTGTTTTGCCAGGACTTAAATCCTAGACTCTAGGAACTGTACCCTCTTGGTCAGTTTACTGTACTTCAAGCCATACCTCTATAGGCTGGGAGTTTTAATTCCATCTTTCATAATACTAACCCCTTAGTACCCTAGAACCTGGAGCCTTTTACATTTGCACCCATCTTGGGTGATACTGACAAGAGTGGATGGAGTAGCCTCCAGCCCCTCCTCGTGGCTAGAACGGCCATTAACATTTACGAAAGGATCTAAGTATTGTGAATCAATGCTAACCAGGAAACACAAGCTTGTGGGTTTATCTAAAGACCTGACAAGCATTAAACACGTGCAATGCAACCCATCCTGAGCCTCAGAGGCCTCATTAAATGTCTGACATCTGGTATACAACAGGGTACTTTAGCAACTGGGGAAGAGCATCACGCACATTAAAATGATAAAATTACCCCCAAATTAGTTCAGCAGATGTGGAGCAGAGACACCAGGAGTTTTGTTTTTCAGCTTCTTCCTTGCATTCCACTACAATAAATATCAATGTTTGTTATCCCAGCTAGTTATACAGTTCCCCAGCATCAAGGAAACTCCATTTTCCTTTCATTTCTGACACACAGCATTTAGATGCATCCCCTCTAATGACCTGCTTCCTCCTCTTTTAAGAACAGTGCTACAGCCATCCAGCTAGCAATTCAAAACTGAAAGCTGCTCCATCCTCCAACCCTTATTCCTTTTAGGGTTCATTTTTAAGGCATAACCCTAAATACAGGAATTTACAGTCTTTAAAAAGTGGCTATTTTCAGACCTGTTTACAAGACCACAATCTGAAACATCAGTCAAAAACAGCTTGAACTGATTGCATCCTTCTCTGGAACAGAACATCTAGCAGCAAAACATCCATTTGTAGCTGGTCCATCTGCCCTGTAATTAAGGTTGCATTGCAGCCCTGCTCCAAACTTATTTCTGCAAGGGAACAGCTGAGATCCCCTAGATAAGATGTCAGAATATGTGCTATCCAATTTGTTGGGTAACATTATCAGAGCCAATATAGTGCTGAATTTAAATCACCAGCAAAGTTGGTGATAGGGTAACATATATCCAAAGAAGCTCTTGTAAAGTCAGTAATGACTGCCTTGCTCTCCCAGGTGTCACTTGAAAATCCTCTTCATAAGACCCATTCAAAGCTCAGTGAAGGAAACACCTTGCTGTTGAATGAAAAAAAAAATAGACTCATTATGTACATCAACTCGATATTGTGCACTTAAAAGCTATAGAAACCAACCTTTCCAAATTGCAAGTAATTTTTAACCATGAGTTCATTCTTGTGCCATTATTCACACAGACAGATGATGTAATATGCATTTTAAAAATGGGAAATCAACTTTGAGGATCAAGTGAGTCAAGGATAAGAACAGTGTGGCCCAAAGGTCTCAACACCTCTTCTCAGGTTGAAGTCAGAAACTCTAAAAATGAGAATATCAGTATTAGGAGCAAACCTTGAAAACAGGTTTTTTTTTTCTTCCTAAAGCAAGTTTTATGAAAACAAAAGCAGCAAGTGTTTTCAGAAGCTGGTATATTTATAATATGCAAATCACATATTGCTAACATGGTTTCACGTTTTCCCCAAAATAATTATTAAACAGACCCAAAGAATTCCTCAAAGAATATAGAATATAATATCAGACTGATAAATATTTGCTAGAACCTGCTATCTGCAAAACACTGTTTTGCTCTGAGGTGCATAGGGGTGCAGAAAATTTGCCACCAACCATCTGCCCCTCCCTGTTTGTCTACTTTTAGAAAATTCTCTCCCTTGAAATGTCACGTCTCTGCTTTCCCCTAGCTGATAGCTTTACGCTATCACAGGGCCTCACAGCCTTGAGATTTAGAGTCAAGTGTTGAAGTACCACAATGCTATGAGGGAAAGGAAGGTAAAATGGATGGATCTTACGCTAGCACACAGGGACATGTCGCTTGTGCTCATACACACACACACACACACACACACACACACACTAGATTTTATGGCATCAACCCAAAAGCCATCTCTTAGGACAGTAAAAAAAAAAAAAAAGCTTCTCCTTTTAGCTCCCACTCTTGAAAAATGTTTTAAGAATCTATCCAAATCCTTTTTGTTTCCTCTCAAATGCAGAACCTGTGAATGAGCATGATTTCAAGTCAATACAAAATACATAAGTTATCAGGGGATTTTTAAAAAAAACCATTTATTTCCAAACATAGTTGTTAAGGTTACAGCAAGTAATAAAAATGCAGAGAGCATCTAGCTGTAGAGACAGGCATTGGGAACCCCCTACTGGTTTAGCCAGAGGAAAACGACCCCACAGGTTCACCCAGCAACAGCTGTGGGATCCAGATTACAAATTTCTCCCCAGGCAGTATGAATATGAGCTTGAAATATTCATCTCTCCTTCCAAAACAAATTTGCCAAGGCATTCCTTTCTCAATATGTCTATGAACTAAAACACACTACCCTCGGAGCAGAGCAAGTTGAATCCTAAATTCTTAGGAATTAAAGTATACGATGCTCAAGAGGGCACATATGAAAAGATTTTCCTTTGGAATCTCAAAATCAGTTGGCGGATGGTAGCAAGACCGAACAGAGATAAAGTCAAAGATTCTATCACTATTTCAGGTCCTTGAATCTCAAAAAGTAAACATATTTGTGGTTGGATTAATACTTTCCTTTTGGGAACCATTTCCAGCAAAAGGAAGGCACATTATTACACAATGTAGAAGAGTATCATATGTGTTGGTTTATAAATATCACGACAGAATTGGACGGAAACATCCAGACTAAACTACATGAAATCCAAATTCACAGCGACTGGAAAATGCCTAATGTAGATGGAAGGTAAAATTCTGAACTGCCGGCCTCAACTAGGATTGTAATAAAAGTGAATTGTGAGTTTAAAAATATTGAATTATCCAGCTTTTTATTCTAATTTCAGTTCAACAAGTATTGAGTATATTCTATGTTCTTGATATTACAACAAGTCCCAGAAATACAAAGATGAAAGACACCTGCTCTGCCCTCGGGAAGCACACAGTCTAAGGGAAAACACACATGCAATAGCGTTAACATGACTCTAACAAAAGTCTGCATACAGTAAGGACTTCTAGGTTGTAGGTAAAGGAATTTAGCTTGTTAGTGCATTAGCCACATTTTAATAAACATAAACAAATAATCATCCTATCTGTCATCTCTGCATTAACAATTTCCAGCATTTTATTAACAATGTACTTTAACATGAACTATCTTATGTACCCTACACAAGAGTTCTATCAAATAAGCAGGTGATGAGAAAACTGAAACATCAATATATCTCCGATTTGGAAGTCATGTTAAATATCTTTAAAGTCTATCTGTGGGTAGTGCACACCCATGGTATTACACTAAGAAGGATTCTGAACTCCTGTTGAGTCTAATGTGAAAAAGTCCGCAATTGATTGAGAACGTCTGTTAGGGTTCGTAGGGGAGGGAGTGGCATAACCAGTGTCTGTATTTATGAATCATTTTCTATCTTATTCACAGCTGCTTTTAAAAGACTAATGGTAGCAACGACCCCTTAGCAGTTCCCTGCTGCATTCTGAATACTGAAGACGAAGTGGTCTTATGTCTCTCCATCCAGATAATTCCAGGCCTTCACTCCAGTCCGGAATGAGTTCCGGTGTTTTTTTTTAGCTCCATAATTCCCTTCTCTGAATAACCGTACTTTATTCACAAAGGCCATTGTTACCCAAATTCTCTGAGTTTTACAAAGTAAATAATCCATTTTTAAGCATTTTCAAATGTTTCACCATAGTGAACCAAATTGCCCTCAATGTACATTTTGTCTTTTCATTGATATCAATATAACATTTTTACCAATACTGTGTTTGTTCAACCAGGGTTTTAATTTGTCTCTGACTACTCTTTTGCTCTCTTTTATTATCTTTTACTATATGGTTCATACTTGCCTACCCAACGCCACTAATGATTTCACAAATATTTCCAACAGCACGTTTTTCCCATAAAATGTTTTTATAAGAAAATCTGAACTCTGTGAAAGAAAATTTCTATACACATTGAAGAAAGAAAAATACACCATTTTTATTTTATGACATTCTCTAATTTTTAAAAATATATGTGGAGACTTTCTTTGCATACTAACATTAAGGAACTCAAATTGTCATCTTGGTTTCATCTCTATGAACATTAAAATCAGCAAGGAAGACATTTAGCCATTTCTACCCCAGCCATACCAAGAGATGGTTCTTATTTAGCATATGAACATGTGGTTCAAGTTACACTGATGTTATGGAGGACTGCTGGAGAAACACCCAAACCCAGAGGACGGAAGAATTCCTGCAGAAGAATACATACAGCACACTCCACTCCACCCATTCTTCTCCCAATACCATATTCGGTATTTTTAAAATACTGTTTAAGAGCTTTCAAATTCAAATTTGAACCTATTTCTCTGAAACTCCTATGGTCATTTCTTCTTCTTTTAGCTGCTGTAGGACTTAAGGCTGCATTCAGGTTCTTATCCTCTACTACACAGTCTCTTGCATAGTAAGTGCTCAGTAGATGATAATGGATTCTTGAACCGGAAAGAGGAATTTTTAGGTTATGGGTATGCTTAAGAAGAGAATTCCATTTCAGAGAAGATTCTCCAAGAAACAGTTTTATGTGTATTCATAATGTGAATGCTGCAATGTTATTTATAGTAGTAAACGATTTAAGACTACATGAAAGTCTAAACACAGGAGATGGGTGATAAATCATGGTATGTCTAAATGATTGAATTTATGACAGCCGTTAAAATGTTTAGGATAAAAACTGTCATTTAATATCAAGTGAAAAAACCAAGATACATGACTTTTTGTAGTGTTATCATAACATATAAATATGATTTTTAATAAAATATACAGGTAAATTATGCCAAATATTAATAGCAGTTGCAACTATATAGTCTACTTAAAATTTTGGGGGGTATTTTGTAAACTTTTCTATAAGAAATACAAATTTTTTTTTTTTTTTTTCTGTACGCGGGCCTCTCACTGTTGTAGCCTCTCCCACTGCGGAGCACAGGCTCCTCCAGACGCGCAGGCCTGGCGGCCATGGCTCACGGGCCCAGCCGCTCCGCGGCATGTGGGATCTCCCCGGACCTGGACACGAACCTGCGTCCCCTGCATAGGCAAGCGGACTCTCAACCACTGCACCACCAGGGAAGCCCACAAATTGCTTTTTTAATGAGGAAAATGTTTCCACAAAAAGTTTTAAACTTCCCAAAGAATAATTTCTCTGGTGAGTAGCATGAAATAAATGATTGCAGTACTGAACCGTTAGTTGCACAGTGAAATCTGATTGGTGAGTCATCACAGAGGAGGTTTTCTTCCTTTGGCTTCCAGAGCTGAGACCAGGAGGGTCCAGATATGTTATGCCCGTAATGTATCTAGTTATTGGCAAAACAGCAGCCCCAATAGAAACATTCCACGGAAGAGGGTTTCCAAAATGACTAAAATGTATACAGAAAGATATTTGGTCAATAATTTGTATCATAGAATAAGATAATAGTAATGTCAAAGGAAAACACATCTTTTATTTTGCCACTGTTATACTGCACAGTTTACCTTCCAAGACAGTGCACTCCAAGTTAAGAGTGTTAACAGGGATAGAAAAAGCTATGCATTCCTAAGTGTACTTATTTTTTAACTTCTTTATTGATGTAATATTAGTAAACGACAAATACCACCTAATTTAAATACACAATTTGACGAGTTTTGACATATGTATACACCCATGAAACCATTAATACAATCAAAGTAATGAACATGTCCATCATTCCCAAAGATTTCCTTATCTTTTTATAAATCCTCTCTCCTACCTCTCCTCACTCCACCCACATACCCTGTCCCCAGATTAGTTTGTCACTATAGATTATAGACTAATCTGTCACTCTGGATTTGTTTGCACTTCCTAGAATTTGATATAAATAGAATTATATTGAGTACTCTATTTTTACTTGCTTCATTCACTCAGCATAATTAGTTGGAGATTAATTCATGATGTAGAATATATCAACAGTTCATTCATTTTTATTGCCGAACAGAATTCCATTATATAAGTTTTTGTATAGAATAATTATATTGCATACATGTATAAAATTATGTTAATTTTATTGTATAAATATTTACTATATAAAAATACTATGTATGTAAAATTATATTAGAAACATGTATAAGATACAAGTTTATCAATTCACTTTTTTTATTTGTTTAGAGGTTTTGGCAATTAAACATGAAGTTTTTTTGAAGAGTCCTCTACAAGTCTTTGAATGGACATAGACTTTTATTTCCCTCCACCTAGAGTGGACTGTCTAGATCACATGGTATGGGTGTGTGTAACTTTTTAAGAAACTGCCAAACTCTTTCCCAGAGTGTTGATAGCTGTACTATTCTCTTCAGTATTATATGAGGGCTCCAGTTACTCTACATCCCGGGAATTGTCAGCACTTAGGATGCTCTGTCTTTTTAAATTTAGCCATCCTAATAGATGTGTGATGGTATCTCATTACAGTTTTAATTTGCATTTCTTTAATGACAAGTCATGCTGTGTATTGTTTCATTTGCTTATTTGCCACAATAGCATATCTGTTTGGGTCTATTCAAATCTTTTGCCCACTTTTTTAAAAAAATGAGTTGTTCTCTTTTTATTGAGTTTTGGGAGGTTTTTATATATTCTGGATATAAGTTCTTCATCATATGCATGATTTAAAATTTTTTCTCTTTACCATAATACCATTACCATAATTATGGTAATAGATTATTATGTGAAATGTAGTTTTCTTCTTGTTTCTTGTACTTGGGATTCATTGATATTGTTGATATGTGGATTCATAGATTTCATCAAATTTGGAATTTTTTCAGTCTTTACTTTTTCAAATATTTTTTCCAGTCCCTATCCTCTGTCTTTGAGCACTCTGATTACAAGCATATTAGACACTTGAAATTGTTCCATTTCTCACTGATTCTCTATTCATTTAAAAAAATTCTCCTTTATTTCTGTGTATCATCTTAATAATGTCTATTCCCAAGCCTTCATGCTTGCTAATTTTTACATCTGGAGTGTTAAATTTTCACAAATCCCATCTAGTGTATTACTCAAGTCAAACATTTTAGTTTACATTTATAGAAATGCAATTTTTGTCTCTTTTTATGTCTTCCATGTCTATACTTAAATTTTGAACATAAAGAATAGGGTTATGATAACTATTTAATGTTTTTATTTGCTAATTCTAACATCTATGTCAGCTCTGGCTTTTGATTGATTTTTTTCCTGTCATTATGAGTCATATTTTTCTATTACTTTGTCTGTTTAATCATTTTTTATTGAATTCCAGCATTGTGAACTTCACTTTGCTAGATGCTGGATATTTTTGTATTGTCATAAATATTCTTGAGCTTTGTTCTGGGTCACAGTTAATTTACTTGGATACTGTTTGTTCTTGCTTTTAAGATTTATTAGGCAAGACTGGAGAAGTGTTTTAGACCAATTATTTCCTATGATTGATGAAGACACTTCAGTGAGCTCCACCTGATGCCCTACGAATCATGAAGTTTTTGAGTCTGGCTGGAGAAAAGAGAGGTTGCCATGCACTGTCACCTTAACCTGTTCGGGGGGTTCTTTCCCTGGCCTTGGGTAGTTTCCTCACTCCCGTTCACTCATTAGCACTCTGCTAAAGAAATAAAGGGACTGGCTCAGATCTTTGTGTCCTCTTTCTGTGCAGCTCTCTCCTCTGCAGCACTTTAGGGAGGTAAACTCCAGGCAGCTTTTTGTCCTCAAACTCTCAGCTTTGTCTCTTCAACTCAGGGTGTTGGCCAGACTCTGCCTCAGTTCTGCCTTCATACTCTACGGCCTGGAAATCCTCTCAACACAGAAATCTAGGGAAATTCATAAGGCACACAACATTTCTCCCCATCTTTCAGGCATCACTGTCCTACATTCACTGATGCTAGTGCCTTGATAACCTTTATTCCATATATTTTGTCCATCTGCATTTTTTATTTTTCAGGTTCAGTGATAATTCTGTTCCCAGCTACTCCATCTTAGTTGGAAATGGATATTCCTAAGTGTATTCATTCTGATCCTAAACAACAACCAGTAAGTCTCAGCATTCTGAGTACTGAATAAGCAACCACAATGTTCGTACAATCACATACAATCACGGAGTCTCAACTATTCCTCTGTGAAATAACCCATACATAAAGAAAAAAAAAGATGTCTTTGACCTGAACTGTTGTTGTTGTTTAATGGGTATTGCTTTCAGTAAATATTTTACACTTTATCTTTTTTAAAATTGCTTTTTAAAATTAATATTTTTCATACTGTTCTTGAGTAGTGATATTCGTTAAAGTGCTGTGCATTAAATTTGTTTTGCACTGCCAAGTTAAAGCCCTTTTCAATAGACTATAAAGGTAAATCTAGAAATTACTTATTTTACATTTATTTCTTTTTAAAATCCAGGATGGACCTGGGTGCCTCGGAGCCCCTGTCTTTGGGCCCCAGCCTGTGGTCTCTGGCTGTGTGTAAGGCAAGATGTTGAAATGCAGCTTGCAGAACCAGGATGCTCAATTGTAAGATGCTGTCACAAATGTGGAGAAGTATTTTGGAGAGCTGTGCTAAATCTTTGCTGCTTATGTGCAGAAAACTGCCAGACTGGAATACAAAGCAGAGCTCCTGGTGAATGAAATCAATGTGTATGTCTCTACAGAGACCCCAAATTTAAAGCAGGGCCTGAAAAACTTTGCTGACGAGTTTGCCAAACTTCAGGATTATTGACAAGCAGACATTGAAAGACTTGAAAACAAAGTAGTTGAACATTTGAAAGCTTATGGAACCATTGTAGAAATGAAGCGAGATGACCTCAAAGTAACATTAACAGCAAGGAATCAAGAAGCTTTTCAACAGTTAACTCAGAAAGAATATGTCAGAGAAACCCATCTGACTGATATGTTATTTCACAGGCAGAAACTGAATTACAAAGAGCTACAAGGGATGCTACCTGAACAACTTGTCATTTGGAGGAAACTATTGACAATTTTGAAAAGCAGAAAATAATGCATATAAAGACTATATTTTCAGAATTTATCATTATTGAAATGTTATTTCACAGCAAAGCTTTAGAGTTCTACACTGCTTCCTACCAAAATACACAACAGATTGATGAAGAAGATTTAGAGGTTTTCCAAAAGTCTCTGTATCCACCAGATTATTTATGTCATTTAGATATCGTCAGAGCAAATTCAAAGTCACCTCTTCAGGGATCACTGTCAGCTAAGTGTTTATCTGGAGCAGAACAGGTAACTATTTGTTGACTAAGAAAGGATCAACAAGCAGAAGAGGACGATGAAGAAGATGAAGACTTAGACGTTATAGAAGAAGAAAATTAAATTTCTTAAGTAAACTTTGCATTTCCATTTTCATCTTAAACGACTTGAAATCCAGATTTACTAAAACTGTAGAACTTTACACTGGATTCATATGTTAAACCTCAAAATGAAATCCTACTGGAAATGGAGAAATTATTAAAGGAAATTTATGCTGACCAATAAATAAATAAATAAAATTCAGGATGTGTCCATGTAAACTTTATTTTAGAAGAATAAACAGGGAGACACCTTCAAGATGGCAGAGGAGTAAGACGTGGAGATCACCTACCTCTCCACAAATACATCAAAAATACCTCTACATGTGGAGCAAATCCTACAGAACACCTACTGAATGCTGGCAGAAGACCTCAGACTTCCCAAAAGGCAAGAAAATCTCCATGTACCTGGATAGGGCAAAAGAAAAAAAATAGAGACAAAAGAATAGGGATGGGACCTGTACCTTTGGGAGGGAGCTGTGAAGGAGGAAAAGGAGCCCCTCCTAGGGAGCTCTGAAGAAGGAAAAGCGCCCCTCCTAGGGAGCCCCTTCACTGGTGGGGACGGGCAGTGGGCGGGGGGAGAGATTCAGAGCCACGGAGGAGAGCGCAGCAACAGGGATGTAGAGGGCAAAGCAGAGAGATTCCGCCACAGAGGATCATTGCCAATAAGCGCTCACCAACCTGAGACACTTGTCAGCTCACCTGCTGAGGCGGGTGGGGGCTGGGAGCTGAGGTTGGGCTTCGGAGGTCAGACCCCAGGGAGAGGACTGGGGTTGGCTGTGTGAAGACAGCCTGAAGGGGGCTACTGCGCAACAGGTAGCTGGGAGGGAGTCCGGGAAAAAGTCTGGACCTGCCTAAGAGGCAAGAGACCATTGTTTCAGGGTGCACGAGGAGAGGGGATTCCTTCTCCGTCTGCCCACAGAAGGCAGAGCACCACCAAAATGAGATCCAGAGAAGGACACAAGCTGAAGCTATCAGCTCTGACACCAGAGACAGGCATGAACCACCAAAGCTGCTGCTGCAGCCACCAAGAATCCTGTGTGCAAGTACAGATCACTACCCAGACTCCCCCCAAGAGCCTGTGCAGCACGCCACTGCCAGGGTCCCGTGATCCAGGGACAACTTCCTCGGGAGAACACACAGCGTGCCTCAGGCTGTTGCAATGTTATACAGGTCTCTGCTGCCGCAGGCTCACCCCACATTCCAATTATGACTACAGTACCCCTCCCTCTCCTTGGCCTGAGTGAGCAAGAGAGCCCTAATCAGCTTCTGCTTTAACCTACTCCTGTCTGGGCAGGGAACAGACCCCTGAGGGTGGCCTACACACAGAGGCATGACCAAAACCAAAGCTAAACCCCAGGAGCTGTGAGAAAATGAAGAGACAGGGAAATTTCTCTTTGTAGCCTCAGGAGCAGCAGCTTAAATCCCCACAGTCAACTTGATAAACCCCGTATCTGATGAATACCTGAATAGACAATGAATGTTCCCAAAATTGAGGGGGTGGACTTTGGAACCAACTGTAGACTTCGAATTTGCTTTCTGCATCTAATTTGTTTCTGGTCTCATGTTTATCTTAGTTTAGTTTTTAGGGCTTATTATCATTGGTGGATTTGTTTTTTGGTTTGGTTGCTCCCTTTCTTATTTTTTTCCTTTTTCCCTTTTTGTGAGTGTCTATGCTTCTTTGTGTGATTTTGTCTGTTTAGGTTTGCTTTTCCCATTTGTCCTAGGGTCTGTTTGTTTGTTTGTTTTCTCTCTTCCTTTTATTCTGAGCCCTGTGGCAGGGTCTTGTTGATTCAGCCAGGTGTTGGGACCGAGCCTCTGAGGAGGGAGGGCCAACTACAGGACATTGGACCACCAGAGACCTCCCAGCCCCATGTAATATCAATCAGTGAAAGCTCTCCCGGAGATCTTTATCTAAACACTAAGCGACAAATAACATACAAGGGAAACCCCATATGGTTAACAGCTGACCTTTCAGCAGAAACTCTGCAAGCCAGAAGGGAGTGGCAGGACATATTTAAAGTGATGAAAAGGAAAAACCTACAACCAGGATTACTCTACCCAGGAAGGATCTCATTCAGATTCGATGGAGAAATTAAAAGCTTTACAGACAAGCAAAAGCTAAGAGAATTCAGCACCACCAAACCAGCTTTACAACAAATACTAAAGGAACTTCTCTTGGCAGTAAACACAAGAGAAGGAAAAACCTATAATAACAAACCCCAAACAATTAAGAAAATGCTAATAGGAACATACATATCAATAATTACTTCGAATGTAAATGGATTAAATGCTCCAACCAAAAGACACAGACTGGCTGAATGGATACAAAAACAAGACCTGTATATATGCTGTCTACAAGAGACCCACTTCAGTCCTAGGGACACATACAGACTGAAAGTGAGGGGATGAAAAAAGATATTCCATGCAAATGGAAATCAAAAGAAAGCTGGAGTAGCAATACTCATATCAGACAAAATAGACTTTAAAATAAAGGCTATTACAAGAGACAAAGAAGGACACTACATAATGATCAAGGGATCAATCCAAGAAGAAGACATAACAATTGTAAATATTTACGCACTCAACATAGGAGCACCTCAATACATAAGGCAAATGCTAACAGCAATAAAAGGGGGAATCGACAGTATCAATAATAGTATGGGACTTTAACACCCCACTTTCTCCAATGGACAGGTCATCCAAAATGAAAATAAAGAAGGAAACACAAGCTTTAATAGGCACATTAGACCAGATAGACTTAATTGATATTTATAGGACTTTCCATCCAGAAAAAACAGAATACACTTTCTTCTCAAGTGCTCATGGAACATTCTCCAGGATAGATCATATCTTGGGTCACAAATCGAGCCTTGGTAAATTTAAGATTATTGAAATCATATCAAGTATCTTTTCTGACAGCAATGTTATGAGACTAGATATCAATTACAGGAAAAAGATTGTAAAAAATACAAACACGTGGAGGCTAAACAATATGTTACTAAATAACCAAGAGAATGCTGAAGAAATCAAAGAGAAAGTCAAAAAATACCTAGAAACAAATGACAATGAAAACACGATGACCCAAAACCTATGGGATGCAGCAAAAGCAGTTCTAAGAGGGAAGTTTATAGCAATACAATCCAACCTCAAGAAACAAGAAACAGCTCAAATAAACAACGTAACCTTACACTTAAAGCAATTAGAGAAAGAAGAACAAAAAAATCCCCAAACTTAGCAGAAGGAAAGAAATCATAAAGATCAGATCTGAAATAAAGGAAAAAGAAATGAAGGAAATAGTAACAAATATCAATAAAATGAAAAGCTGGTTCTTTGAGAAGATAAAATTGATTAAACCACTAGCCAGACTCATCAAGAAAAAAAGGGAAAAGACTCAAATTAATAGAATTAGAAATGAAAAAGAAGAAACAACTGACACTGCAGAAATACATAGGATCATGAGAGACTACTACAAGCAACTATATGCCAATAAAATGGACAACCTGGAAGAAATGGACAAATTCTTAGAAAAGTACAACCTTCCAAGACTGAACCAGGAAGAAATAGAAAATATGAAGAGAACAATCACAAGCACTGAAATTGAAACTGTGATCAAGAATCTTCCAACAAAGAAAAGCTCAGGACCAGATGGCTTCACAGGTGAATTCTATCAAACAGTTAGAGAAGAGCTAAGACCTATCTTCCTCAATGTCTTCCAAAATATAGCAGAGAGAGGAACACTCCCAAACTCATTCTACGAGGCCATCATCACCCTGACACCAAAACCAGACAAAGATGTCACAAAAAACGAAACTATAGGCCAATATCACTGATGAACATAGATGCAAAAATCCTCAAAAAATACTAGCAAACAGAATCCAACAGCACATTTAAAGGATCATACACCATGATCAAGTGGGATTTTTCCCAGTAAATGCAGGGATTCTTCAATATACACAAATCAATCAATGTGATACACCATATTAACAAATTGAAGGAGAAAAACCATCTGATCATCTCAATAGATGCAGAAAAAGCTTTTGACAAAATTTAACACCCATTTATGAAAAAACTCTCCAGAAAGTGGGCATAAAGGGAACCTACCTCAATGTAATAAAGGCCATTTATGACAAACCCACAGCCAACATCATACTTAATGGTGAAAAACTGAAACCATTTCCTCTAAGATCAGGAAGAAGACAAAAATAGCCACTCTCAGCACTATCATTCAACATCATTTTGGAAGTTTTAGCCACGGCAATCAGAGAAGAAAAAGAGATAAGAGGAATCCAGATCAGGAAAGAAGAAGTAAAAGTGTCACTGTTTGCAGATAACATGATACTATACATAGAGAATCCTAAAGATGCTACCAGAAAACTACTAGAGCTAATCAATGAATTTGGTAAAGTAGCAGGATGTGAAATTAATTCACAGAAATCGCTTGCATTCCTATACATTAACAATGAAAAATCTGAAAGAGAAATTAAGGAAACACTCCCATTTACCATTGCAATGAAAAGAATAAAATACCTAGGAATAAACCTTCCTAAGGAGACAAAAGGCCTCTATGTAGAAAGCTATAAGACAATGATGGAAGAAATTAAATACGATACAAACAGGTGGAAAGATAGACCATGTTCTTGGATTGGAAGAAACACCACTGTGAAAATGACTATAATACTGAAAGCAATCTACAGATTCAATGCAATCCCTATCAAGCTACCAATGACATTTTTCACAGAATTAGAACAAAAATTTTACAATTTGTATGGAAACACAAAGACCCTGAATAGCCAACGCAATCTTGATAGAGAAAAACAGAGCTGGAGGAATCAGGCTCCCTGACTTCAGACCACACTACAAAGCTACTGTAATCAAGACAGTATGGTACTGGCACAAAAACATAAATATAGATCAGTGGAACAGGATTGAAAGCCCAGAGATAAACTCATGCACCTTGGTCACCTTATCTTTGACAAAGGAAGCAAGAATATGCAATAGAGAGAAGACAGCCTCTTCAATTAATGGTGCTGGGAAAACTGGACAGCTACATGTAAAAGAATGAAACTAGAACACTTCCTAACACCATACACAAAAACAAACTCAAAATGGATTAAAGACCTAAATGTAAGGCCAGACACTATAAAACTCTTAGAGGAACACATAGGCAGAACACTCTATGACATAAATCACAGCAAGTTCCTTTTTGATCCACCTGCTAGAGAAATGGAAATAAAAACAAAAATAAACAAATGGGACCTAATGAAACTTAAAAGCTTTAGCACAGTAAAGGAAACCATAAACAAGATGAAAAGATAACCCACAGAATGGGAGGAAATATTTGCAAATGAAGCAACTGACAAAGGATTAATCTCCAAAATATACAAGCAGCTCATGCAGCTCAATGTCACAAAAAATAAGCTACCCAATCCAAAAATGGCAGAAGACCTAAACAGACATTTCTCCAAAGTAGACATACAGATTTCTCACAAACACATGAAAAGATGCTCAACATCACTAATCATTAGAGAAATGCAAATCAAAACTACAGTGAGGTATCACCTCACACCGGTCAGAATGGCCATCATTAAAAAATCTAGGAACAATAAATTCTGGAGAGGGTGTGGAGAAAAGGGAACCCTCTTGCACTGTTGGTGGGAATGTAAATTGATACAGCCACTATGGAGAACAATACGGAGGTTCCTTAAAAAAGTAAAAATAGAACTGCCATATGACCCAGCAGCCCACTACTGGGCGTATACCCTGAGAAAACCATAATTCAAAAAGATACATGTACCACAATGTTCACTGCAGCACTATTTACAAGAGCCAGGACATGGAAGCAACCTAAGTGTCCATCGACAGATGAATGGATAAAGAAGATGTGGCACATATATACAATAAAATATTACTCAGCCATAATAAATGAAATTGAGTTATTTGTAGAGATGGATGGAACTAGAGTCTGTCATACAAAGTGAAGTAAGTCAGAAAGAGAAAAACAAACACCATATTCTAACACATATATATGGAATCTAAAAAAAAAACGGAGGTTCTGATGAACCTAGGGGTAGGACAGGAATAAAGACTCAGATGTAGAGAATGGACTTGAAGACATGGGGAGGGGGAACGGCAAGCTGGGACGAAGTGAGAGAGTCGCATGGATGTATATACACTACCAAATGTAAAATATAAAGCTAGTGGGAGGCAGTTGCATAGCACAGGGAGGTCAGCTCTGTGCTTTGTGACCACCTAGAGGGGTGGCATAGGGAGGGTGGGAGGGAGGCTAAAGAGGGAGAGGATATAGGGATATATGTATACATGTAGCTGATTCACTTAGTTATACAGCAGAAACTAATACAACATTGTAAAGAAATTATACAATTATACCCCAATAAAGATGTTAAGAAAAAAACAAGAGTTATGCCATGACAAACATAGAGCACATGAACCTAAATTTTATCCTTGACTCAGCTCTCTGGGCATTCCGCTGATCTGCTAAGTTATTAATATGGCTTAACTTGCTCTTGGTGAACTCATTCTGCTTATCAGTGCCCATATTTTCTATGTGCTTACATGTCATCTAATCAATACCAGTCCATTCTTAGTTTGAAAAAATCAAAATAAAATTTACTCTTCTATATATATTAAAATATATTATTTCTACCATTTTGAAAATTTGACAACTGCTATATTCTAGGCTTGAGGCAACTCTGATCTTCATGACTTCGTGGAGCAGGTTCTGTCATTCTCTTGAATGGAGTTCACCCAGGTCTGGCAAATGGTCTTCATTATAAACGTTCAGATCTTATCCTACTATATTTTCACACGTGATAGTTTCTCTGTTCTTTCCAAGCATGTCATGGGGGTCAAGGAGTCCCACAGCCCCACTCGCAATAACTCCAACCTTTTCCCAGCATTGCCCTTTCTGGGGTCTAGTTCTCTGAAATAGAGATAGCTAATAGAGATAATGCATTTTTTCCTTTAACCTTTTCTATGAATTTCAGACCATTCTGGGTTTTATTCTTCCCTGAACAGATTTTACTTTTTATAGACACTCAATAAATACATGTAAAAAATTTTTAAATAATAAAAAAGAAGAAGGAACAGGCCAAAACAATAGGAATATTTTATAATAAAGAAATCATAATTTTGTGTAGATAAAACATACTAACTCATAGAACTTCATATCAGATGCTTAGACTATACCTACAGGTAAAAATCACTTTAACTGCTTTGCCTGAGTTGATTGCTTGCTGTTTCAAACTCCCTGGCAATTCAGTTAAATTGGTTAGACCATTATATAATATGAAACTGACAGGTTGCTTCACTGAACTGAGTCAACCAAAAGTTGAACTGGTTGTATATGGAGCCATAAGACAATCTGGGAATAGTCTCATATTGGGTGCTGTGGGGCTTGGAGAGCACTAAAAAAAAAATTTGTGAATCCTTTCTTTTCCTGTGATGTTTTTACCAAAGGATTTTGAAGATACAACAGTATTAAAGTTCCTTAGAGCTAAGGTGTCTTTGTTATCTGAAGAAATATAGTCATGATTGCAAATAGTCTATAACATGCATTTTAAAAATATCTTTATTGGAGATAATGTTGTGTTAGTTTCTGTTGTACAACCAAGTGAATCAGCTATATGTATACATGTATCCCCATATCCCCTCCCTCTTGAGCCTCCCTCCCACCTTCCCTATCCTACCCTTCTAGGCCATCACAAAGCATCGAGCTGATCTCCCTGTGCTATACAGTAGCTTCCCACTAGGTATCCATTTTACATTTAGTAGTGTATATATGTCAATGCTACACTCTAACTTTTTTCCAGCTTGCCCTTCCTCCATTGTGTTTTCAAGTTCATTCTCTATACCTGCATCTTTATTCCTGTCCTGACACTAGGTTCATCAGTACTGTTGTTTTAGATTCCATATATGTGCATTAGCATACAGTATTTGTTTTTCTCTTTCTGACTGACTTCACTCTGTATGATAGACTCTAGGTCCACCCACCTCATTACAAATAACTCAATTTCTTTCCTTTTTATGACTGACTAATATTCCATTGTATATATGTGCCACATCTTTATCCATTCATCTGCTGATGGACATTTAGGTTGCTTCCATGTCCTGGCTCTTGTAAATAGTGCTGCAGTGAACATTGTGGCACATATATCTTTTTGAATTATGGTTTTCTCAGGGTATATGCCGAGTAGTGGGATTGCTGGGTTGTATGGTAGTCCTATTTTTACTTTTTTAAGGAGCCTCCGTATTGTTCTCCATAGTGGCTGTATCAATTTACATTCCCACCAACAGTGCAAGAGGGTTCCCTTTTCTCCACACCTTCTCCAGCATTTGTTGTTTGTAGATTTTTTGATGATGGCCATGCTGACTGGTGTGAGGTAATTTTGTAGTTTTGATCTGCATTTCTCTAATAATTAGTGATGTTGAGCAACTTTTCATGTGCCTCTTGCCATTTGTATGTCTTCTTTGGAGAAATGTCTGTTTAGGTCTTCTGCCCATTTTTGGATTGGGCTGTTTGTTTTTTTGATATTGAGCTGCATGAGCTGCTTGTATATTTTGGAGATTAATCCTTTGTCAGTTGCTTCATTTGCAAGTATTTTCTACCATTCTGAGGGTGTCTTTTCATGTTGTTTATGGTTTCCTTTGCTGTGCCAAAGCTTTTAAGTTTCATTAGGCCCCATTTGTTTATTTTTGTTTTTATTTCCATTTCTCTAGCAGGTGGATCCAAAAAGATCTTGCTGTGATTTATGTCATAGTGTTTTGCCTTTGTTTTCCTCTAAGAGTTTGATAGTGTCTGGCCTTACACTTAGGTCTTTAATACATTTTGAGTTTATTTTTGTGTATGGTGTTAGGAAGTGCTCTAATTTCATTCTTGTACATGTGGCTGTCCAGTTTTCCCAGCACCACTTATTGAAGAGGCTGTCTTTTCTCAATTGTATATTCTTGCCTCCTTTATCAAAGATAAGGTGACCATAGGTGCATGGGTTTATCTCTGGGCTTTCAATCCTGTTCCATTGATCTATATTTCTGTTTTTGTGCCAGTACCATACAGTCTTGATGACTGTAGCTTTGTAGTATAGTCTGAAGTCTGGGAGCTTGATTCTTCCAGCTCCATTTTTCTTTCTCAAGATTGCTTTGGCTATTTGGGGTCTTTTGTGTTTCCATACAAATTGTAAAAATTTTTGTTCTAGTTCTGTGAAAAATGCCATTGGTAGCTTGATAGGGATTGCACTGAGTCTGCAGATTGCTTTCGGTACAATAATCATTTTCACAATGTTGATCTAATCTAAGAGCATGGTTTATCTTTCCATCTGTTTGTATCATCTTTGATTTCTTTCATCAGTGTCTTATAATTTTCTGCATACAGTTCTTGTGCCTCCTTAGGTAGGTTTATTCTTAGGTATTTTATTCTTTTCATTGCAATGGTAAATGGGAGTGTTTCCTTAATTTCTCTTTCAAATTTTTTGTTGTTAGTATATAGGAAAGCAAGAGATTTCTGTGTGTTAGTTTTATATCATGCTACTTTACCAAATTCATTGATTAGCTCTAGTAGTTTTCTGGTGGCATCTTTAGGATTTTCTATGTATAGCATCATGTCATCTGCAAACAGTGACAGTTTTACTTATTGTTTTCCAGTTTGGATTCCTTTTATTTCTTTTTCTTCTCTGATTGCCATGGTTAGGACTTCCAAAACTATGTTGAATAATAGTGGTGAGAGGGGGCAACCTTGTCTTGTTCCTGATCTTAGAGGAAATGCTTTCAGTTTTTCTCCATTGAGAATGATACAGCATGCATTTTGCATCATGGTACCAAGTGAGGAAATCACACCTAGAACTTAGAATAATCCTGTCTTGACATCATAAACAGGGCACTGATATTAACTAAGTTAAACACACTAGTAAGAAACTGGGCTAATATTTACCAAAAGACCACTGCAAAGCTGGAGTAGAAATTCCGAATGACATTCAATAAATGGATTAGTGTGTTTGTGCTGGATTTACAAAGTATATCTTGGCACTCCTTGTCATTGAAATGTCAGTAAGCACTACAGTACCAATAGGCCTGCTTCAAACTTCTTCTTAATAGCTAGAATTGAGGTTTTTGCTTAGAATGTTATTTTGTGGTTTGAGGCTTTGACAGACTAACTTGGAAGAACAGCACAATTTCTTTGAAATCTTGTAGTTTAAAGTGGCATTGACAATTGCACCTTCACTATTCCACTTTCTCTCCTAACTGTGCATGTTCTTGTTAAGAAAGAAACAATACTGGCTGAAGTGAGCATTAGAAAGGAAGTAACATGTTCTAAGACAGGGGCTGGGGTAAAAGTAAGAGGAAACTACGATCTAAATGCCATGTTTCTTATGCTCACATAATTTGAGTTAGAAAATAGTTTAACAGTCAGCTAATACATTTCCTAATTTTACAGATATTCTAGGAAGTGAAGTCACTCCGCACAGAGACAAGATAAAAGCCTATCCAAGCAGGTCTACTGTTAGTTATTTCTCAGTCTTACCTGGTAGATCACCAGACTGGTTGACACTGATATTTCCTCCTCTCTGCCACTCAGCAGGCTTTCTAAAGGGGAAAGATACTGGCTGTGGCTGGCAGCGGTGTCTCTTTGTCCCTCTGCATGACACTCTCTTCTTTTTCCAAGGGATTTTGCTGGGAGAATTCCACAGCTCCCCACCAGTGTAGAGCCAGTGCTTCAGGGAAACACAGAGTAACTTGTGCTTATCAAAAACAAAGACCTGGAGTTCTCAGATAGGGAAGGCAGTTTAGGGAGGGGTGAAGAGCACAGGCTTTGGTGTGAATCACATGGATTGTTGTGTGAGATTGTTTAAGCTATTTTTAAAGTAATAATTGGTTTGGTCTCATAATATCAAGTAAAGACTTTTCCGTGTGTAAATTACTTGACATAGTATCTGTTAAAAAATATTATCCATTGTTACTATATAATCAAATAGGATTACCCCACCTCAATGTTTCTTTTCTTTACCAAACCTAACTGTGATCTGATAGCCTTTCATTTTACTGATTCACAATGGAAAAAAAAAAAAAAAGGATATTTGTACAGCTAACAAATTTGGTGAGGCAACTAGGTTTTCGTGTATCAAATATAAAGTATTTAAAAAACATCATTTCAGAATCAATACCATATTGTTATCCGAGTTCTGTGTCATATTTGTATGGGGCCACAGGCTTCTCAAAGAATTATGGGCTTGAAAAATAACAGCAATGGAGCTACATAGCATGTATGCTGGTGATGGCAGTGACCCATAAGTATCTGGAGTTAGTGAGATGGCTTTTCCCACCTCTTTACCCTTCTGTACACCATTTTGTTTGCTTGTTTGTTTGTTTTTTTAAGCAAGCTGGATTCAAAGGACTGAGAGCCATATGTCTCATTGATAACGGCTCTTGAAGACTCAATGTAACAGCTGAATCAGGAAAAGTGATGTGGTAAGAAAGAAAAGTCTGATAATCACTGAATCAATCAATGTCAAGTATCTTTGCTTCCTGTACTGAAACCAGAGAAATGTTATGTTGGAATATTATATAAATAAATTATTTTCCTTCATGTATTTTTAAAGATCTTTTTTTAACATCTTTATTGGAGTATAATTGCTTTACAATATTGTGTTAGCTTCTACTGTATAACAAAATGAATCATCTATATGTTTTAAAGATATTTTGATGAATGAATTATTAAATTCCTGAATGAAGGTAAGGAAGATGGAACAAATTTATTCTTCTCTATAAGATGTGTTTGGACATGCTGCAAAATGAATGGCTCTCAGCCTTCAGGAAGTGTGTTCTTCCCCCACAGTGTGCCTCTCTTTTGCTGTGATGCCACATGTGACACAAAACACAATTAGCCTTTCAGTTGGGCTCTGCATTTTTCTGATCTTCTAACAACTGGGTGTCAGATATCTCAATGTATAACCAACCACTCACAACAAGATTATACATTAGACTCTGTGCTATCTATTTTTATGAAAGATTTCTGAAAGCTAAAAGGAATAAATTAACTCTGCCAAATCTGTGATAAAGTTTCTTGCTCTGATTGTTAATAATATTTCCATGACTGTACAGTTAATACCCATCAAGGAAAAGACCACTTACAGTATCTTAAAAGGCGGACACTGATAGTTATATAACATACATTTGATTCTTGGGGCTATATAGTCATATTTGCTCTAGACTAAATATTGTGGTAGTATCTAATAGCAAGCTGTAAAATAACTATCAGAGTAAATCTTTTTGAATGCAATGTAAACACAAACCAACAATGCAAAACCAGGTAGAGAAGTTTTATTTAAAATTCTCAGATTTTAACAATCTGACGCCTGTTTTCCTCTGAGTGGTATTTTAGTGTTAACACTTCTGTGTCCATATTTTGTAGAAATGTATAGGCTGGTGAATGTTTGGGAGTAGAGACGTTGTCTGTCTTTTTCACCATTAACTTCACCACTGAGGAAAATGTCTGGCACAAAGATACTCAAAAGATACCTATTTATTATTAAATAAACAGTACATATCAAAAACTGTGGAACATGTACAATAGTGTATATTTTATTTTTTAATTAATTAATTTTTATTGAGGTAACATTGACTTATAACATTATATAAACTATATTATATATATAATGTATACAACATTATATTTCTACTTCTGTATACCTTACAACATGCTTACCACCCAAAATTTAGTTTCTATCTGTCACCATACAGTTGAATTCCTTTACCCATTTACTAGTGGTTACTCTCTGCCACTACTCTGTTCTCTGTATCTACTTGTTTGTTTTTATTTGGTTTGGTTTATTCATTTATTTTGTTTTGTTTGTTTGTTTATTAGTTTTTGTATTCCACATATGAGTGAAATCATACAGTAATTGTCTTTCTCCATCTGACTTATTTCACATAGTATAACACCCTCAAGGTCCATCCATGTTGTGACAAATGGCAAGATTTCATCTTTTTTTATGGATATATATATATATATATATGGATATATATATGGATTTTTTTATGGATATATATATATATCTCCTTTCATCCCATAATGGCACTTAGGTTGTTTTTATATCATGGCTATTATAAATACTGCCTCAATGAACATGGGGGTGCAGATATCTTTTTGGATTAGTGTTTTCATATTCTTTGGATAAATACCCAGAAGTGGGATAGCAGGGTCATATGGTAGTTCTGTTGTTAGTTTGGGGAGTCATCTCCATAATGTCTTTCATAGTGGCTGGACCAATTTACATCCCTAGCAACAGTGCATGAGAGTTTTGATAATAGCCATTCTGAGAGGTGTAAGGTGACATCTCATTTTAGTTTTGATTTTTATTTCTCTAATAATTAGTAACGTTGAACATCTTTTCATGTGCCTGTTAGCCATCTGTATGTCTTCTTTGGAAAAATATCTATCCAGCTCCTCTGCCCATTTTCTAATTGGGTTGTTTGTGATTTTATTATGGGGTTATATGAGTTCTTTAGATATTTTGGATATTAACCCCTTATCAGATATATTATTTGCAAATATCTTCTGCCATTCAGTAGGTTGTCTTTTCATTTTGTTGGTGATTTCCTTTGCTGGGAAGAAGATTTTATTTTGATGTAATCCCATTTGTTTATTTTTTTTATTTTTTATTTAAAAAAATTTTTTTTAAGACTTTTATTTATTTATTTATTTTTGCTGTGTTGCATCTTCGTTTCTGTGTGAGGGCTTTCTCTAGTTGTGGCAAGCAGGGGCCACTCTTCATCATGGTGTGCAGGCCTCTCACTATTGCAGCCTCTCTTGTGGTGGAGCGCAGGCTCCAGACGTGCAGGCTCAGTAGTTGTGGCTCACGGGCCTAGTTGCTCCGTGGCATGTGGGATCCTCCCAGACCAGAGCTTGAACCCGTGTCCCCTGCATTAGCAGGCAGATTCTCAACCACTGCACCACCAGGAAAGCCCCCATTTGTTTATTTTTACTTTTGTTTCCCTTGCCTGAGGAGACATTTCTAGAAAGCTATTGCTAAGACCAATGTCAGAGTGTACTGCCAATATTTTCTTCTAAGAAATTTATGGTTTCTGGTCTTACATTCAAGTCTTTAACTCATTTGGAGTGAATTTTTGTGTATGGTGTGAGATAGTGGCCCAGTTTCATTTCTTTGCATGCAGCTGTCCAGTTTTTCCAGTGCCATTTATTGAAGAGAATATCCTTTCTCCATTGTATGGTTTTTGCTCCTTTATTATAAATTAATTGTCCATATAAGTGTGGGTTTATTTCTGGGCTCTCAATTCAGTTCCACTGATGTATGTATCTGTTTTTCTGTCAATACTGTGCTGTTTTGATTACTATGGCTTTGTGATGTAGTTTGAAGTCAAGAAGTGTGATACCTGCAGCTTTGTTCTTTTTTCTCAAAGTTGCTTTGGCTATTCAGGATCTGCTGTGGTTCCATATACATTTTAGGATTTTTGGTTCTATTTCTGTGAAAAATGTCCTTGGTATTTTGATAAGGATTTCATTGAATCAGTAGACTGTTTTAGGTAATATGGACATTTGACAATGTTAATTCTTCCAATCCATGAGCACAGAATATCTTTCCATTTATTTGTGTCTTCTTCAATTTCTTTCAACAATGTCTCATAATTTTCAGTGTACAAGTCTTTCACCTCCTTGGTTATATTTAATTCTAGATACTTTATTCTCTTTGTTGCAGTTGTAAATGGGATGGTTTTCTTAATTTCTCTGATAGCTCATTGTCAGCATATAAGAATGCTACAGATTTTTGTATATTGATTTTATATCCTACAACTTTACTGTATTTGTTTTTTATTTCTAATAGTTTTTTTGGTGGAGACTTTAGCGTTTTCTATTTATAAAATCTTATCTGCAAACAGTGACAGTTTTACATTTTCTTTTTCAGTATGGATGCCTTTTATTTATTTTTCTTGCTTAATTGCTCTGACTAGGACTTCCAATACTATGTTGAATAGGAGCAGCAAGAGTGGGTATCCTTGTCTTGTTCCTGATCTTAAAGAAATAGCTTTCAATTTTTCACCATTGAGTGTGATGTTAGCTGTTGGTTTTCATACATGGCCTTTATTATGTTGAGGTATGTTCCTTTTATTCTCTCTTTATTGAAAGTTTTTATCATAAATGGATAATGAATCTTGTCAAATGTTTTTTTCTGTATCTTTTGAGATTATGGTATTTTTTTATCATATATTTTTTTAATGTAGTGTTTCATGTTGATTGAATTGTAGACATTGAACCATCTTTGCATCCCTGGCATAAATCCCCCTTGATCATGGTGTATGATCCTTTTGATGTATTGTTGAATTTGGTTTGCTAATATTTTGTTGAGGATTTTTGTATCTGTGTTCATCAGAGACATTGGCCTGTAATTTGTGTGTGTGTGTTGTCCTTGTCTGGTTTTGGCATGAGGGTGACGTTGCCCTCATAAAATGAGTTAGGAAGTACTCCCTCCTCTTCAATTTTTTGGAATGGCTTGAGAAGTATAGGTATTAAGTTTTCTTTGAATGTTTGGTAGAATTCAATGTAAAGCCATTTGGTCCTGAATTTTTGGTTTGGGGGAGCTTTTTGATTACTGTTTCAACCACTGTACTAGTGTTTAATTTAGATTTTCGATTTCTCCAGTCTTGAAAAGTTGTATGATTCTAAGATTTGTCTATTTCTTCTAGGTTGTCCAATTTGTTGTATAGCTGGTCATAATATTCTCTTATAATCTTTTGTGTTTCTGTGGTCCAACCAAGTTGACTCAAAATTAACCATCACAAGTCTACTCCTTATCATCTTGACACCCTCATGCATCTCCTTAAACAACATTTAATCTCCCAATAAAGACAATAACTAGGTCCTACTTTTGCCTATCATGATATAACTATCCCACGTACAACAACAAGCGCATTTATCTTTTCCCCAGAAGAAGATGCAAAGTCATCGGATAATGTTTACTCTTCTCCTTGATATCTTGTAACAAACATAATGTAAAGCTAACAATACTTAAATACTATGATATAAATTCAATACATCTGATGTGACATAAGGGTTAAAAGAGTGAAGAAAACAACAATATTTGCATTAAACACATACACACAAAATATTGATAACAAAATAAGGAAATATTACTCATGACAATGACAGTCCTCATTTTGGTAACTGGTTACATGGCTATGGTTGTAGCTGGTATTTACAACTACCTTCTTCCATTACCCACTCTTTATTCCCTTTGCCTTCAGCAAGCACCTTAGCTGGTTGTGGTTCTTTACCTGGTGGGTGACCAAAACCTTCATTCTTAAAGGGTCAAGGCCATTGGAATCCCTCCCTGAACTGGGTTGTCATAGTTTTCCATTGACCTTAGTCACAGGGCATGGCAATATTAAGATGCCCTAATTCCAGACGTACTCTTACTTACCTACATTGTGGAATAGCAGTCCACTTTCCCCTTCATAGTCAGGATCAGCCAGCACAGTAACTCCCTTCTTTGCCTATCAAAGGCATGAGGAGCCCAAAGTGGTCAGGCAACAGTCTAAACTTGCAGTTCAATGGAATCGTTGTGTCTCCTGATGGAAATATTCCTCCCTTTGGAACTAATCCCTCTAAGCCAGTAGAGCATAAAGTCATGAGACCAGAAAGCAAAAATTTTGCTTGTGTTTCACTAGGAGTAATAGTGAGTGGTGCCATTCCCATTTCTGTCACTTGATTTTTGGACCTGTGAATCCTGGCTATGAGTGAAATAGCACCCTGTACTGGATACTAATTCAGAGCATATACAGCCTCCTGTGAGGCTGATCCTGACTGAGACCCTGCTTCACAATTTCTTCATAAACTCAGAGACTAAGTTAAATTATCCCCATTGTAACTTACAGCTTTTAGGGTCCTATATCATGACTGTATTATACTTCATGCTTCTTAGATTAAAAAGATTATAATGTTTACTTGTTATAGAAGAATTTTGGGATCTTTTTTCTTTAAAAGGAATTACCCCCAAATCTTCAAGTATTTGCAGCCTAGCCTTAAGAGGAGAAAAATATTGACTTCCTAAATGGGATTCTCAATGATTTTCATCACATTATTAATGGAACATTCAACTAATCTAACCTGTTACAGAGAAAGCATCAGTATAAGACCTTCAGAAAAAAAAAAAAGAAGAAGAAAATGCAGCTATTATATATTTTCAACCTTAATGTTTAGAAGTGGGTAATTATAGTTCTTTGGCTTGCATTTCCATTTTAGCTCTTTAAAGTTTACTGGAGGATGCAAATTATGCCATCAAGCCATCTTGTGCTCTTTAGGGCTTTGTGATAAAATAATTAAACAAAAAACGTTTCTCTCCAAAAACATATTGATTATGGCATAATTCTCCCTTCCTTCAAATGTTAGAATCTGAATTCCTTAGGTCAGAATGCATTCCAATATGACAGAAATACATGAACATGAAACTTCAAAAAAATAATGAGTGTAAGAAAGGATGATAATGAAGGGAAAAAGGAAGGAGGAAAGGGGAAAAGGTGAGTTACTATGATGTTACTCTAAGAAATATTTATATTTTATAATAATTTCAAAAAGCAAAATTGACTGCAATGATAATTTAGAGGAAACAAATAATGGGGAAAGAAACGATATGGCCTTCAAGAGTGGCTCTGGGCAAGGTTACTAAGTCTGGCATCAAGCTTGAAGACATCTCAGAACCCTCAGTCTTCCATCTGTTATCCATTGCAGCAGACTTGTGGTGATGGGAAATGGAATTTCTATACTGTTCACCCAGGGTTCTGACTTACTTCAGATACAGTTAGTTATTCACCCCATATCTAGCCTTCTCTTTTTCTTAGTAATGAAACTTTGATTTTATTCTATGGAAGCTGCATATACAAATAAATAGTAAATTCTCCAATCTTCCTTGAAGCTAAGTGTGGTACTTGACCAGCCACTGAATTGTGCTAAATTCTGGCCATTGAGTTATAAGCAGACCTGTTTGTTAGCATTAATTTCCTAATTGCCAAGTTCAGTAGGTCCATTTCCTATATGTTGGCTCTGAAGCGATTCACCTTATTTTGTTTTTTATTTATCCTGAAACTCTGTCCTTCCTTTGCTTTCAAAACAAAATTCTGTATTTTCTTCCCTAACATTTCAGCAACTCCTTTCAACTTCTACTGCCACTACTTTAGTTAAGATCTGAGTAATCGCTAATCTGTGCTATAGCAACAAATTCTTAATTAATCTTGCAGCCTCCAATTCAAATGTAACTTCAGTTTTTTATGCACAGAATCACCTTATTTTCTCTAATCACTTTAAATTAGCACAGTTTGAGGCTGAGACTATGAGGCAGAGAGCTAGAGAATAATTATTATTACTGTGACTGTATTCTCAGGATGACATAGACAAGTAGATTTCACGAACAGTGGGACATGACAAGAAATAAACATTTAAACTCATGCATATGTGGTCAATTAATTTGAAGTCAAATAGTCTCTCCAATATACGGTGTTGGGAAAACTGGAGAGCCACATGCAAAAGAATGACACTGGACCCCTATCTTATACCATACACAAAAATCAACTGAAAATAGATTAAAGAATTGAACATAAGACCTGAGACAATAAAACCCCTAGAAGAAAACATGAGGTGTAAGTTCCTTGCCATTGGTCTTGGCAATGATTTTTTTGGATCTGACATCAAAAGCAAAGACAACAAAAGCAAAAATAATCAAATGGGATTACATCAAACTAAAAAGCTTCTGCACAGCAAAAGAAAACACAAAATGACAACCTACAGAATAAGAGAAAATATTTGCAAGCCACATATCTGATAAATTGTTAATATCCCAAAATAGAAACTCATACAACACAATAGCCAAAATCCAAACAATCTGATTAAAAAAGGGGCAAAGGACCTGAATAGAAATTTTTCTAAAGAAGATATACAGATGGCCAACAGGTATATGAAAAGATGCTCAATCTCACTAATCATCAGGGAAATGCAAATCAAAACCACAATGAGGGGCTTCCCTGGTGGCGCAGTGGTTGAGAGTCCGCCTGCCGATGCAGGGGACATGGGTTCGTGCCCTGGTCTGGGAAGATCCCACATGCCGCGGAGCGGCTAGGCCCGTGAGCCATGGCCGCTGAGCCTGCGCGTCCAGAGCCTGTACTCCGCAACGGGAGAGGCCAAAACAGTGAGAGGCCCGCGTACCGCAAAAAAAAACCCAAAAAAACCACAAAACCAAAAACCACAATGAGATATCACTTCACACCTGTTAGGATGTCAAATCAAAAAGACAAGCAATAACTACTGCTGGCAAGGAGAAAAGTAAATGTCTGTACTGTTGGTGGGAACATAAACTGGTGCAGCCACTATGGAAAACAGTATGGAAGTTCCTCAAAAAATTAAAAATATAACTGTCATATGATCCAGCAATTCCACTTCTGGGTATATATCCATGAAAAGCAAAATCACTATCTGGAAGAGATATGTGTACCCCTATGTTCATTGCAGCATTACTCACAATAGCCAATATATGGAAACAAACTAAGTGTCCATCAACGACTGAATGAATATACAATAGAATATTACTCAGCCTTAAAAACAAAAAAGGAAATCCTGCCATTTGTGAAAACAAGGATGAATCTTGAGGGCAGTATGCTAAGTGAAGTAAGCCAGATAAAGAAAGATAAATACTGCATGGTATCACTTATACATGGAATCTAAAAAAGCTGAGCTCATAGAAACATAGAGTAGAAAGTTGTTGCTGAGCCTGAAGGGTGGGGGAAATAGAGAGAGGTTAATGAAAGGGTACAAACTTTCAGTTATAAGATGAATAAGGTTTGAGGATATAATGTAAAGTGTGGTGACTATAGTGATAACATTATATTGTATAACTGAAATTTGTTAAGAGAGTAGAACTTACATGTTCTCACCAAAAAAAAAAGGTAAATATGTGAGATGATGAATGTGTTAATTAACTTGACGGAGGGAATCCTTTCAAAGGTACACATATATCAAATCATCATGTACACTTTAAATATCTTACAAATATTATGTGTAAATTATATCTTAATAAAGCTGAAAAAATTTAAATGAATAAATAAACCTAGCTATAATGTGCCATGGGAGGATAGAGGGAAGAGTGACTCTTGGAGATGATAGGAAAATTCATCAAAGATTGAATAACGTTAAGGTCAGTCTTAAAGGATGCGTATGAGTTTGAAAGGCAGAAGGGAAGAACTCATCAGTAGAAAGAAAAACGAGCAAAATTGCAGAGGCATTAACGTGTACCAGTATTTGGAGAATGCCAAGCAAGTCCATGCGATTGGAATTTTCAGTGGGTAGGGAGAAAAGCACGGAAGGTCATATAGGCCACAGTCTTCAAACTAGCCTGTGGCTACAGAAGAAAATTTCCCAAAGGTGAACTGGCATGGGTGACCTTTTTGGTAATCAATTTTTAGATACTTTTTTGCTAACGTGTTTTTAATTACTTGCCGTTTTAGCCTAAGTATTTTTTTTTTTTTTTTTGGCCAAGTGACGTGACATATAGGATCCTAGTTCCCCAACCAGGGATCAAACTCACACCCCCTGCAGTGGGAATGCAGAGTCTTAACCATTGGACCTCCAAGGAAGTCCCAATTTCTAGATACTTTACTTAACTCCTAAACATACTCTTCTAAAACTCCTTCAGAATGTCTCTGTTGTTTAGAAATCATGCCTAATTTTCTTTCTCATCTTCCTTTTACAATAGACCTTCTACCACTTTACAAAGGAGAGGCATATCTCTTACACAGTTTACACAGTTTACTTCAGTTTACACAGTAAACTGAATTTTACTGTGGCTAACTTCCCAGGGGTACAAATCCACTGGTCACTGAACAAAGAGACTATATATATATGATGTGTGTGTGTAAATAAAAATGCTGTATTCTTGTCAATGCTGAGATGTTCAGCATTTTGGGTGAGGCAGGATTACTTAATTTTTATTTAATGACTTTATCTTATCCGTCTCTGGATGATTATGAAAGAAAGCATGGCTCCAGAGACTGTGTCTCATGAGAGTAAAGCAAAGATTTTATTATAAGAAATGCTGAAGGTTGTGATGCTTTATTTTATCCAAATGACACACTGGTAGCAAGACTGATCTATTTATCTATCTGTCCACTTATCCTTCCATTTATCACTTATCTCTCATGCAACTATCTTAGAATTCAGAAGGGAGATGATTACGGTAAAAATACAAATTTATATGTTTATTTGAATTGAAAAATAAAGACAGGATTTCTTACAGAAAGTCTGATTTGACAATGAGGGCTGGCTTTGCTAATTAGGTCATATGGTAGACATTTACCATAAACTGAATGAGCTAAGTCTGTAACTCCAAAGTTCTGACAAAGACATATTTAAGATACATCAGATTAAAGCACTTTATCAAAATTTATTGTAAGGGCCAAGTTTTATTAAAATTAGCAATAGCTAAAATTTCCCAAACCTTTCTGTTTAACTAAGTGCTTCTAAGTGAAAGAGTAAGAGAATTAGTAATTGTCACTGAATAAGTTTGGGTAAAATCTATTTTTCATATGTTCCAGAAACTGAAAAGTGAAGAAGGACTCTGTGTGATAGCCATGTAAACAGCAGCTAAGTGTGCCGTGTAGATCTCCTTCCAAGAGCGGACCTGCTGTGAGCAGTGTAGTTAGCAGATGCCTCCAGCTGCCACATCTCCAGTTCTACCGTGATGTTCACAAGAGGTCATGCTTTCCCTAGGCTGCTCACAGCCAGTGACTGAGCCTGGCAGAGTGACTAGAGCTGGGCCATTTCTGCCAACACCAGACTCTCCCAACAGTCATCTTTGCTCTGGGGATGCCTTCTGACCTAAGACTTTTTCAGGGCTGTTCTGTATCCTGAGGCCCTTCAAACCCAGTTTCCTTTCCTTCCACCTCTTAGGTTTAGATCTGCGTTGTAGTCTGAAGCCTTTCTCTGTTCCTCGCTCCTCTATCTCTTGTAGGTATATCCTATACAAATCTTTGACGTTTCTAATGTTGTCTTGGTGTCTGTGTCCTTATCTGACCAACTCTAATACTAGGGCATCAAATCCTTTTCAGATTCTTTGCTTTCAAAAAAATTTGAGAGAGGACCTAATCAAATTGCCCACTCCCCAATAAGTGAAAAATAAATTTTGTTAATAAATCTGGGATTGGGCTAATCGGCGTAAAGAGTAATCTCATATCCCATTTGGGATGAATTCAGACCAAGGCCAATTGTTGCATAACTAAACAGACACAGGGGTTGGTTCAAGATGGGCATACATTCCAATCTGGAGAAATGATACACAAGGAGAAGTTTGTTGGGTAGTCTGGGAAAGAGTTTTCCTGTTCTTAAAAATAGATAACTACTGGAAGACAGCATCCTCCGGATGCTCTGTATATGGATATGAAACCAAAAATCATCATTTTCACTCGGTGAGGAAAGCAAGCAGAGGAAAGGCCAGCAAGTGAAGTGCTCAACGAACAAGGGAACTGCAGGGGGGCAGAGGTGGGGTGATCTGAATAAGTAAGTTGATCCTAAAGCCCTCCCCTTCTTCTGGACCTCCTAATTAAGGGAGGATATATTTCTTCTCTGATTAAACCTCTTAGGGTCAATTTTCCTATGTATTATCATCAACGTGTCCTACTTCCTTTGTCAATGTTAGCCTCCCATTCCTCTACTTAACATCGGAACCTGTCCTGAATCCAATGTGGGCCAGTCCCCTCCCACGTGGAGTGGATCCTGTTCTGCATCCCCAGTTCCTTGGGCTGCTCTCCTGAAAATGGCATGCAGTTATTTTTCTAGCCTTTGGGCACTGCCTCTGTCTGAAGCCTCCCACTTCTAATCTTTTTCTAGAATGAGACCAATTTGGATGTGGATACCAGCCTGAATCAGAGCCAACTTAGTGACTGTTTGCTGCATTTTCTGCTGCAGAGTTCATTTCCCCAGCTACACCTGTCTCTAGCCTCCACAACTTCCAAATCAGCCAACACCTTGAGTTTCAGTGGATGGCTAAGATTTCAGAGATTATGGCTCCAACAGGAGTATAAAATAAGTAACTTTTAAGCTTATTCTCCTAGGTAATTTTCACAAATATATAGTTGTGTACAAACACATATTATGCAACCTCTCTCTATATGCACATAAATAAGTATCTCTCTATATTTATCATATGTGAACCTTTCTTACTAGGATATGCCCAGTACGTTATGGGTAGACCAATCAGAATGGAGAACAGTAAGTAACAGAGTGAATGCAGGTAACTTCCAGGCCCCAACCATCTCTTGAGCTAACACTTTCACTTCTGAAATTTGGGGGCAGTCTAGGAAAGGTTCCAGGAGAGAGGCCAGCAAGGTGATTGGAGGCCTATGGCAGGGGCTATTTACCAATTGTTATCAAAGTAATCAAATATTATAATGGTCAGTATGGCTGGATTAGTTCAAATCATCCTGAATATCAACACTGGTTATGACAATTTGCAGGCTTTTCTTCAAGTTGTGAACAATTCCACTGATGTTGTTATTTATATTCCAGCCTTTTCCTTCTCCCTGTTCTTCTGCTGTTCCTAGCTTGCAAATATCCTCCAGTGTCCTCACCTTTTTCACTTACTATCAAGGAAGTCATAAAACCATACTGATTACATCCTTAATAAGTTCATGCTATCTAACCTCAGTCTGTTCTGGTAATTACACAGTTCCTAAAAAACAAAAATTTGGATAAAGTTAAACTACTTATCTTGAGACCTTTTCTCTCATTCACTGCACTCCAGACACCCTGGCTGTCTTTAACTTCTTTTTGTGCATCAAGCTTTTTCCCACCTCAGGACCTTTGCATGTGCTGCTTCACTCAGCTGCATCTACTCCCCTTTGCCTACTTGGCTAATTCTTATTTTCTGGGTCCTCAGTAGTCCTTCCCTGTTTACTCAACTTAAAATAGAGGCTCCACGTTATTCTCTCTATTGGTGGTTAGACTACATCATAGCACTTGTCGCTGTTTGTAATTGTGCATTGTTATGGGTTGAATTTTGTCCCCCACCAAAGAAGGTATGTTGAAGTCCTAACCCCCACTACCTCAGACTGTGCTCTTATTTTAAAATAGGGTCATTATAGAGGTAATCAAATTAAAATGAAGTCATCAGGGTGGGCCCTAATCCATTACGACTAGTGTACTTGTGAAAAGAGGAAATTTGGACTCAGAGACACTAATGAGGGAAAACTATATGAAGACACACAGAAAGAAGATAGCCCAGTGACTGCAGTGGCATATCTACAATCCAAGAAACACCAAGGATGGCCAGCAAACAGGAGAAGCTAGAAGAGGCAAGGAAGGATCCTCACCTAGAGCCATCAGGGAGAGGACGGCCCTGGTGACACCTTGATTTCAGACTTCCACCCTCCAGAACTGAAAGACTAACAATTTCTATTGTTTTAAGCCACCTAGTTTTTGATACTTTATTATGGCAGCCCTAGAGCCTAACATATGCATTAAATGGAGATTTAATCTTTATTTATGTATGATGTCTACCTCCTCATTAGACTTTTAGCTTACTGAAGGCAGGTTATGTTTATTTTATTTAGCATTACCATTTACAACAGCACAGATGATGGTATCTGGCACCTATGAACAGTGGAATATTTGTGGAATTAGTGAATTACTGTTATGACTGGATGCACGGATGATGGATATTTGAATGCAAAGTGTTTCAAAAGATTTGAGAATCTCAGATTGCTTAAATAAACCACTTAGAAGCAATAATAATTTAACCTTAAAATCAGTAATCATAATACTTCAAGTAGGAAGAGAAAATTGTTTTTGCATAATTAACAAATGCCTAATTTAACCAGCTCTGATTAGCTCTTTAATTGCATGCTCTGGGATGATTTGCCTTAAAATGAGAAAGCATTGTTCTTCTGATCTTACCGAAACATTACCCTAACTGTCATGTTTAGAATAAAAAATACAAACAGTGTCTCCGATCTCCATGACTTACATTAAGACAAATATAAACAGGAACTGTGGACGTTCAATTTTTCTGTTTTGAACATATGTAATTATAGCCTTAAAGAACTGCACTAGCCAAAGTGGTGGTAAACACACACAAATACCTGTCCTATTTTAAAGGATCTCATCGCTCAAGAACATTTTGAACATGAACATAAATACATTTTCAAACCTGGGGAAAGTGTAATACATGAAAAGAAGGGAGGAAGATAAGCAATAGTATGCATGCAGTTGGCTTCTGCTCCAATGATTTTTAATCCATATGTCTTTCCACTAATTACCATACACATTCACACACTACACATGTGTATGCACACATCCACACACACACACACACATCCGTGTACATAAGTACGACCTTAAATATGTATCCATATCTATCTATATTCACACACATACATCATATTCTGAAACTTTCTTAATATACCTTAGTAACTATGACCATTAGCATGCTTTATCTCAGGATATCCTGAATTCGTGGATGGACTGAAAGTTTCAAGTATTTGGGCAAGTAACAAAGGAAAGCTGATGTAGAATTTAGTATTTTTTTAAAGTAAGTAGTCAAAGTCAGCTGTGTATGATTTATTCTAGTACTTCCCAGCAATGTAGATCTGGCACATTAATTCCCCCTTTCCACAGATGGGAAACTGGGGCCTAGAATACTTAACTAACAAGCTCAGAATTTTAAATGCTAAAATGCTTCTTCTTCTTCTTCTTTTTCTTTTTTACAGTATGCTCAGTACTTAATTCTACCTCTAACAACTCTAAGAGTTTATCCAAAGCCGTTATTAACACAAAAGAACATTATTTCTACATTTGTAAGCTAGACGTCAGAATTGGGTTGCCAGAAAAAAAATCTGTTTCCAGACAACTTCTATTTCTCTCTGAAGTTAGGCTGTTCATGGTTCACGTTGCTATACCCCTACATCTGATGTGTAAAAGCTAGAAATTAGGAAACTTTTCTTGATCGTTATATTATCTATGAGTTGATCAGTACCTAATTGTTGCATGTTTCTATTTCACATTATGTAGCGATCAAATTGATTCTTCCGTTTAGGAAAGAAGCCTATGCTGTAAGGTAGGTCTCTCTGGGAAAAGTCCTAAGATCCGGTTTCTATCTTTTATGTTTAACGTGCACACTTAATATATACAGACCTTTACATAAATTATTTTATGCAGTACTATATTAGTAAAGTACTATTATTAGTCTTTTTATAGAACAGGTAAAGCAGGGTGGATCAGGGCACAGATTCTGGACTTCTGGTTTTCACCAACCAGTGCAATTTCAAAAGAACTACGGGGAGACGAAATGATGGCCTATTAGTCAGGGCTCTCCAGAGAAACATAACCAATAGGATGTGTGTGTGTATAATTTATTATATATAATAAAGGTATCATAAAATTTATATTATATCATAAATATTATATATAATAAATATACAATTATTATAAGGAATTGGCTCACACAATTATGGAGGCTGACAAGTCCCAAGATCTTCAGTCAGCAACCTGGAGACCCAGAACTGTTGGTGTAGTTCCAGTTCGAAGGCCAGCAGGCTCAACTTCACCAGTCCCAAAATCTGGGAAAGCTACAGACCAAGGAAGAGTTAGTGTTTCAGTTCAAGTCCAAAGCCAGAAAAATAGCCAGTGTCCTAGTTCAAAGGCAATGAGGCAGCAGGAGTTTCCACTTTTTTGTTCTATCCAGGCATTCAGCTGATTGCATGAGGTCACTCACATTAGGAAGGGCAATCTGCTTTACTCAGTGTATGGATTTAAACGCTAATCTCATCTGAAACACCCTCATGAAAACACCCAGAATAATGTTTGACCAAATATCTATCTGGCCACCCTGTGGCCCAGTCAAGTTGACACATAAAATACAATTAAATTTTATTTTAATAAGTACGGACATTTCAATTATCATTACCTCATAAAGGAAGCATATTCATGACTTTAAAAATGACTTTAAATAGGACACAATTTCAAAACAATTCATAAAGAGAATTAAGTTTGGCTATATAAAAACTACAGTAATTATCTTTCATTTTCTCATTTTAATGTGGACCAAATAAAACTGCCAAGATGAAATGAGTCAGAAAATCGAGATTTGGAGGCTACAGGGAGTATGCAAGGGAGTGAAATATTGAGGGGGATGTCCACTGAAATCCAGGGCTGCTGTGACAAAGACCTGCTTTTCTGCAGTTGAGAGTACAAAAGGAGTGATGAAATGGAGAGCGCAACCAGCTAAGAGTCATTAGGCCCCTTTGAACTTTTCTTTTCTCACATGACAAAGGCTGACTGAGATACTGTTAAGAACTGGTTGTCAAATGCCCTGATTCTAGATGTTCAACCTAAGTAGATCTGTGAAATGACAGAAATAAAACAATTTGTCAAAGCTTAAACCTCAGAGATCTGGTGCAATATGGTGCTATGGACAGAAAATTTGGAAGTCATACTGTGCTTACCAGGTGGCTCTAGTCATTCTACAGTTGTATGAATTTCATGATTTGTTCCTTTCATTTTCAGAAGAAAAAAAGGACTAATCCTATTTAAAAACAAAGCAACATAAAATAAAACAGCAAATTAAATCCTTTGTAAAATACCTATGGAGAAGGGAACAAATGGGCCTAATTCTACTACTTTAACTGTGAATGCTTTTTCGGTACTGTTTGTATGTGAAAGTTTCACTTGAGATGTTATGAAAAAAGTAGCTGCCTTTCAAATGAACATTCTCTGTCACAGGTGTCAGAATTAAGAGGTGCACTGCTAAAGTGAGTCAGCATATAACATGGTAGAGGAGTCCAGGAACAGACTGATCAACTACAAGATCAATTAAGGGCATGTTGGCGTCCAGAGCATCTCCTTCAAGGCTGGTCTGGGAGCTGTGGGAAGATCAAGGTAGCCAGGCCCCAGGAGGCAGGGGTTGAAAAGCTTCTCCCCCAGTGCAGATTTATATATATATATATTTTCCTTCACTGTGTCAGGTGGAAACACAAATAAAATTGAAAAGAAAATACCGGGGACAAATGGATACATTAATATGATTCTGTTTGTGAAGATTAAAAACTTTCTAGTGACCTGTGTATCAGTTCTAAATAAATTACTGGGTAGCATTGTTTGGGGAGGGAAGTCCCTGCCATACTTGTTTAGTCTCTATTAAGGAAATCTGTGTCTTTTTAATATTCTTGTGATGTTTTAAGAGCTATAGGTCTCTTCTTGCATGTTCCACAGTAATGTGTTTGTGGGTTTTACTTTTGAACGCTTGCTTTTAGAGAGAAAAGGACATTACCCCTTACCCTTTTCCTCGATTCTCGACAACCCCAAGGGGGATGATTTAAAGGGAAGGGGTGATGAAACACCAAAAATGAATTTATTTTATCTAAGCTCTGTAGCAGGATTCATGTTGTCCCTCTGGCATTTCTTTCTTTTTCCTGTATATGCAACAGCAAGGTTTAAAAAAAAAATGATAAAGAAGCGAGACTATTAGACAAAGTATTTATGTAATTATTTGATAACTCTTGTAAATAGGTGGAATATGAATGCTCGGAATATTAAACTTTAATTTATTGACATTGTACATCGCTCTGTGTAAATAGGATTGCCACTGTCAGGTTTTGTGGGTTTGTTTTCCTATAGTCAGTTTTATTTCAGGGTCACAGGATCGCTTTTAAAAGTAGAAAACACACTTTCTGCACCGACATCAACACAATTTTCAAAAGAGTTGCCTGCAAAGAATTTTTTTTTTCTTTTTTAATGTCCAAAAGTGGGTAAAAGTGCTATTGCCTATTTTACCAAAACTTGGAGAGGTGGGGCTGGGAAGCAGCCCCACCTGAAATTTCTAAGAGTGGTTCTGAGATTGCTTGGGGGCGGAGGATGTGGAGTGCAGAGGCTGTGGTAGGACTTTCTAATTTTTCTTTTGTATTTGTATTTGCTAGTCTCTGATTTCTTCAAAACGAAGTGGAATTGACTACTTACTGTCTTCAGTATTGATGGTGTTTTGAATTGGTGCCTATAGAGATGTACATTCAGAGTTCGAAAGTCAGGTGCCGAGAGCTGGTTTAAAGACAAAAATTCATGAAGGTATATTTTGTGTTATAATTTTTGATGAGTTCTTTGGTTTTCTGTATTTTTGCCCCCTCTCTTTAAAATATCATTGAAATTTCAATAAATTTTTATTGAAATGTCAAAAAAAAATTACGGGCATGGGCACTTCAATTTAAATTAAAGGTGTTTAAATGCCATTTTTCACACGCTAACCTGGCTTAAGAGACCTGGAAATCTCCACATCATAGACTAAGTTCATTATTCTTAACTTCCAAATCTTCATGAAACAGTGAGAATACTGAACTTGATCTTTAATGAAACTGGGTGCAGCAGTCCCTCATTACTCCATTCACGTTACAGTATTCATATAGTTGGTTAAACATATTTGTAAAAGAAAGGATCACAGCTTTGTCATTCAATATATCCTTCACATCAGTGTGCTTTGATGGAATCTCAATGTAGTATTTCAATACAGGAATATATTTTATACACTGGGCTCAGTCAAATCTAATGTAAAGGTTGTATTTTCAGTACAGATGTGTGCACTGTCAACTCTAATTTCAGTCTTGTGCTATTTCTTAGCCAATAAAATTATGATTGACTTCCTATGTAATTATATGTGCTGGACTAATGGTTTATTTATACTTGTAATCTCTAATCCACGTTCCTTCAAGAGCTATTTTTACGTTGGTCCTTTCTTGTTGAAGAATTCTAGGCATAAGAACAGAATATTGTTAATTATATGTGTATAGAACTTATACCATCTAAATGAATAAAAATGTAAGCTTATTTTAAAATTATAGTGTGGACATAATTACTCTGTCTTCCCCCAACCTCTTCTTTCTTTTGCATAAAGCAGCTCTCTTTGTTTGGAGGATGAACATCTAACATGGGGTCTGAATGAAAGCTGCCATCTTCCTTTGGCAGTAACCTCCCTGCCTGCTGTAATTTGTATAAAAGTGAGAACCTGACCTAGAATATACTGATAATAGCACCCTGGCTCCATATACTGATAATAGCACTCTGGCTCCCAGCTGCGAAGATTGGCTTGGGGCAGGGATGTGGGGAAGAGGGAGTTGGCTGTATCCCAAACCACTTTCCTGGGGTTTTTCAAATGAATTGAAGCTGGAAGGGAAGAGCTTTTTCCTTCCTAGCAGCAGAGCTGGGGACTCGTGAGCCAGGAGTTGCTAGGAGACATTAATCTAGCCCATGATTCCCCAACTTCAGCGACCTTGCATTTTGGGTCAGACAGTCCTTTGTCGTGGGGGGCTGTCCTGTTTATTTTAAGATATTTAGCAGCAACCCTGATCTTTATCAACTAGATGCCAGTGGTACCTTTACCCATAATGTGGTTTCAAAAAATATCTCCAGACTCTATTAAATGGCCCCCATCTGAGAACCACAGAATGAGTCTCATGTACGAGCAGGACTAGGTGGAAGTGAGGTCAACCTATTCAAGCAAAGTAGGAGACAAAGACAGAAGCAGAAATAAACCTGTTCAGAACCAGGTATGCCCAAGTGTACCCTTTTCCTTTTTGGTTATATAAGTCCATCATTTCCCATTTTTCTAAAGTAGTTTCTTTCTTTTGTCAGGTGGAATAAGAATTCTGAAACAATATCAGAAAAAGAGATGGGAAAACTGGGCCAAAGGCAATAAAAATAATCAATCAATAATAGGGTTTGATCAAGGCATAGATTTAACTGTGAGTTTAAAAAAAAAAAAGAACTTATAAACCTGTTTAAAGCAAAGAAATTGATTATGAAACAGATGGTCAACAGCACAAGTAGAATCCTAAGAGTTCCAGAGTAATATAAAATTATCTTCAAGGTAGTAGTCTTGGGATGAGGCATAAGAAACGGGGAAAACACTTTTATTTGCATCTTCTTGAGATTATACACATGTCCAGTGATAATTTCCTATTTAAAGTGTGTGTCTGTGTGTGGTTCTCTAAAAAAGGAGCACATACTGTTTTCTAGTCAATCAACTGCCAATAATAAAAAGAGAGAAGGGAAAGTACAAACTGTGAACCAGACACGTTAAGTAACATCCCTCAAAATATCTTAAACCTGAACCCACTGACTCTAAAATTCACATGAGTCAACCTCTATGATGATGACTTTCACCCAAGTACAACACAGGAAATAAGTTTCTTTCTTCCTAGGACTTTAGGTCAAAACAACAGAGAAGTTCATCATTAATGTTTCCCCTTTGAATAGCCAGTTGAGGCAAAAAGATTTCAAATTCCCCTCCAGGTAACTGGAATGAAAGGAGGGAGTGGAATCCTTAGAAAGAAAGAAACGGTATTACCTGGTTAGAAGCAATTGTACAAGATGGACTTGAACCATTTTCAAAATGTGCCAACTCTATCACCAATTCCATATAGCAGCTACTGGCCTGTCTCACTTGAAATCCTTGTCTTTTTGTAAAGGCTATGTACCGGGGGAAAGGTAACTGAACAGCAGGAAATCTGGTTTTTTGGGAAGCAGTTATTGAAAGAAGGCACGTGTGGAATGAAAAGTACCTATAAACTTTAGGGTAGATCTTTCCTTTAAGTAAAAGTCAAATGTGTTATTTTGTTGTTAAATCTTTTTTTATGCTAAGGTATCCAGTAATCATATTTTCATATCACTAACAACCCAACCACCACCTCAGCACACATCACAACAACCAGTTCAAGAAAGCTACACCAGGAGTTCCACTTCCAGGATGACAATACAAGGAGCTCTGAGGACCCATTCCCCAGCAGTGAAAATTATAAAACATAGTCTCTTCAGCAAATATCCTCATGTAAAAGAATGAAATTGGGCCCTTTCCACACATCATATGCAGTAATTGACTGAAATTGGCATCAAAGGCCTACATCTAAAAGTTAAAACTCTCTTTAGAAGAAAACATAGATCTGCATAACCTCTGATTTGGCAATGGCTTCTTAGACATGATACCAAAAGGATAAGCAACAAAAGAAAAAATACACTAAACTTCACCAAAATTTAAAACTTCTATGCTTCAAAGTGCATTATCAAGAAAGTAAAAAGAAATATTTGCAAATCATAATCTGATAAAGGATTTGTATGTAGAACATATAAAAAACTTTTACAACTCAGTTATTAAAAATGGACAAAGGATCTGAACAGACATTTCTCCAAAGGATATATATAAATGGCCAACACACCCACAACAAAAGATGCAACAGGAAATGCAAATCAAAACAAGACACCTCTTCACCCATTAGGATGACTACAATAAAATAAAATAAAATAAAATTTAATTAAAAAAATAATAAGTGCTGGTGAGGATGTGAAGAAATTAGAACTCTCATACACTGCTGGTAGGAATGTAAAACAGTGCAGCCACTTTGGAAAACAGTCTGGCAGCTCCTTAAATGGTCAAATACAGTTGTGATATGGCTCAACAATTCCACTCCTAGGTATAGGCCCAAGAGAAATTAAAACATATGTTCACACAAAAATTTACATACCAATTTTTATAGCAGCATTATTTATAATAGCCATAGCTGAAAACAACCCAAATGTCTATCAGTGAAAGAATAAACAGATAAATGGACACATACACACACACACACACACACACACACACACACACACACCAGAATATTTTTGGCCATAAAAAAGAATAAAGTACTGACAAATGCTACAACAGGAATGAACCTTGAAAACATTATGTTAAGTGATAGAAGACAGTCACAAAAAATCACATATCATATGATTCCATTAACATGAACTACTATCTAGAATAGGCAAATCTATAGAGACAGAAAGCTGATTAGTGGTTCCTCAGGTCCGGGGACATGGGGGAAGGGGTTATGGATATGGAGTGTTAACCAAAAGGTATGGGGTTTCTTTATGAGGTGAGATGATGAAAAACCAGAAGCAAAGTAAGTAACTATAAACAAGAAAATGGCTGCACAAATCACTACAGATTCAGACTATGAAGTACTGTGCAGCCATTTAAAAAATGTATAAGAGCTATTCTTGGCTTTGAAGGATTTCCACAAGATATTGTGAAGTGAGGAAACAAAAGGCAAAATAGTATGTATAATATGACCTCATTTTTATAAAACAAAGCTAAAAACTGTGTGTGAGGGAGTGTGTATGTGTGTGTGTAAGTTTGTATAGGATACTATGAGCATAGAGCAATGTAAGAAAGGATACGTATTAGTTAACATGTGTAGCCTGTGTGTGCATGTGGTGTATACGGGGGATAGCAGTCGTGGATAGAAAGGGGGAGAGAAGGGAGGAAAGGCACACAAAGCTAAAGTTTTGTTGAGATATAATTGATACATAACATTTAAATGTTTAAGGTGTACAACATAACGATCTGGTTTACATATCGCAAAATGATTACCATAATAAGATTAGTTAACATCCATCACCTCACAGATACAACCAAAACCTTGACAAGAACTTTTAAGATCTATTCTCTTGTCAACTTCAAACACGCAACAGTATTAACTATCTTCATCATGTTGCACATTACACCCCCAGGCCTTATTTATAACTGGAAGTTTGTACCTTTTGACCACCTTCACCTAATTCCTCTACTCCCACCACCACTTCCCTCTGGCAGGTGTTCTAAGTTTCTGTATCATTTAACAACCTGTGAGTTGGAGATTATTATCTCTACTTATTATCTCCATTTGAGTTCAAGATTATCTCCGGATGCGGAAATGAAGTTTGGAGTGGTTAAATGGCTTGCAAAACAATACGGTTGGGGCCATCCTGATAGGAAGGACTCTCACCCAAAATTTGTTTTGTATGTTAAGACCGGTGATGCCATGAACACACCAACAGGGTATGAAAAGGTTTATCATTCATATAATGAGGCTTCCTGGGGAGAGCAGGGCTGGCCTCTCAGGCTGTTTGAAAATGTCTTGAGACCTGGGAAAGGAGACTGGCTTGGGGTTTTTATGATGGTTAGAGGGTGAGCCCCTGCATGCTGGGAGGAGGCTGTATGGTCTGAACTTCCTGTGAGTGCCGAAAGAGGGAGCACTCTTTTGGCCTTAGCAGCTTGTCCAGACACAGGGCAGGAGAGGAAAAGGGAGGTGAGGCTTAAAAGCTGTCAGCAGTCAAACACCAGAAAATGAAGCCAGGGCTTCCCTGGTGGCGTAGTGGTTGCGAGTCTGCCTGCCGATGCAGGGGACACGGGTTCGTGCCCCAGTCCGAGAAGATCCCACCTGCTGCGGAGCGGCTAGGCCCGTGAGCCATGGCCATGGAGCCTGCGTGTCTGGAGCCTGTGCTCCGCAACGGGAGAGGCCACAACAGTAAGAGGCCCGTGTACCGCAAAAAAGCGATTCTTTATCACAAATGGTTTAAAATTTGTACATGCCAGTATTTAAGAAAAATGTTTAGTTTTATATTTATATAGGCGTTTGTGTACCTCTTGTTTTAGTTAAGATCATCTAAATGTCTAGTTTGTGTGTGTGAGATACTTATTTAAGTGCTAATAACCAAACGGTACTTAAAAGTCATACATGTAAGGTAACAGGCATGACTAAATACCTCAAACTTTACTCAAAGTCTTGAGAAATATATATTTCCAAAAACTGCCAAATATTAGGATAACCAATACATTCAATTTTTAAATACAGCCATAAAATGAATATAAAATTACTCTATATGATAAATATTACTAGAATGTAAGCCTGGAGAATGAAGTGAGTGTAATGTGTCTTTAGCATTATCATCATAAGCACCTGCAATTGTGCCTTACAAAGAGTAGACCCTTAACAAATAAATTTGATAAACACTGTGTACATTAAAAAATAAAGCTAGATACGAATTGTGAAGGGTATGTAAAAAAAAAAAACCAAAAAAAAGAATAAATTTACTAGTGGGAAAATGACTGTATAAGGAATTCTAAATAGTAACTCAAAAAATAATTTAAATTTATCTTGGTCATCTTTAACCAGTTACTTAATTTTAATAAACCAACTTTTGAAGTTATCATTAATGTTTAATAATATTTAATCATTTTTGCATATTCACTTTGAATTCCTAATATCAAAGTAAATAGCATTTCAGAGAAAATTATGATGAAATAATGATGAATACATAGGACACTTGTTAACATACACTGGATTCATATTAGAATCTGCTTCAGAGGCTTGAGCTACTAGTAGAAAAAGAATACACACAAGTCATTTCATATTAAACTTTTTATTAAAACTGAGTCTTTACAGTATATTTAAAATGACATGTTCCACAGACAAATATTTAAGAAAAAAACTTTTTAATGTATAATTATTGGTATACAAATTTAAGAACATAGTTAAAACTAAGCTAAATATTTATATGTATATATATGTATATATATATCCAAATTCATATGAATGCTCTGGAACACCTGAGTTTTAAGTTGTTGGTTTTCCAGATAGTGTGAAACACTTTTCGTCCACTTTAGAAAGGACGCAGCCCATCCAGAAAGAATAACTTTGGTTAACCTTGGTTATCTCCCAAAGATCACAGAGAAGTCTTCAATGCGATTACGATTTATCTTCAGAGGCTTCTTCCAAGTGGAGATCTGTCTGTGATGTAAGGAAGGATTCCCATGTAGCAAGGCACTAAATAATGGAAACACACCATGAGGAGGTCAACAGTAGTTCACTTTTACTGTTAGAAGGATTAATAAATCCTTACGTATCTGTTCCTATAGCAATCTGCCCTACTCCTCTCTCCCACAGGCTTCCCAGGATCCCTGTCATTTTCTACATATTTTAATTCTTAATGAGGGAAACTGTTGCTAAATAACAGGAAAACATAAAAGGTGAAAAAATTAGCATGGATTAGTTTGCTGAAATAATCCACTATTCCCCCATTGTCAGGATAGAAAACAGATCTATAATAAACTGTAGAGGGAAAGATGGACCATTTGGATCTGAGGGGGCAAGCATTAAGCATCTAGACAGAAGAGTAGTGATACAAGCATGGCTTAATCAGATCTGAATCCTACTATATCAAGTGTGAGTTTGTGCAAATTGATTAATCTCTATTATAGTTTCTTCAGCTATAAATTAGGTTAATGACAATACTTACCAGTAAAGCAATCATGAAAATTAAATTTACATAACCTGTATAAATCTCTATGCAGAATGCCTGGCTCAAAGTAAGTATTCAAAAAATTAGCAATGATTATATTATGGTCTGCTGGTGGTGAGATAGTCATTAATGTGCCCAGGAAACGAATCAAGGTGACCTAATTGATATCTACAGTACAAAAGAGAATATGTTTTTTTTTCCATGTGCATATAAAACATTTACCAAAACACACCATATTCCAGGTTATACAAGACATCTCAATAAATTTAAAAAGAATCAAGTTATATGAGGTTTGTTCTCTGAACATAATGAAATTAACTTAGAAATCAGCAATTGAAAGATATCTGAAAAATCCCCAAATATTTGAGATCTAAACAGGACACTTATAAATAAGCCCTGTGTCAAAGAAGAAATCAAAAGGTAATCTAGAAAGTATTTTATTTTAAACTGAATGAAAATGAAAATACAATGTATAAAAAATTTTGGAATGCCACTGAAGTAGTACATAAAGAGAAATTTATACCACTAAACACCTTCATTAGAAAAGAAAAAAGGGTCTTAAATGACTTCAGTTTCCACCTTAAAAACTAAAAAAGAACAAATTATAACCGAAGTAAGCAGCAGAAGAAAAAAACCAGAAAAGACAGAAGTGTGACTCAATGAAAGAGAAAAACAATGAAACCAAACATTGAATCTTTGAGAAGATTAATAAAATTGATAAACTTTTAGCCAGACTGTTCATAAAAGAAGAAAGATGACACAAATTACCAACTGTTAGGAATGAGAGAGGTGACATCCCTTTAAATTCTACTGAAGGAAAAAAAGAAAATATTATTGAAAACTTTATACCTATACATTTGAGAACTTAAATGAAACCAATGAAAAGATACAAACTACCAAAACTCACTCTAGAAAAAATAGATAATTCAAATGAATTTGAATTTGTTGTTAAATATCTTTCCACAAAGAACACTTCAGGCCCAAATGGCTTCACCAGTGAATTCTACCAAAAACTTAAGGAAGAATCATATTAATTCTACATAAACTCTTCCAGAGAACTGAAGAGAAAGGAATGCTTTCCAACTTACCAAAGGCATTACCAAAGAACAAACTACAGACCACTATCCCTCATAAACATAGATGCCAAAATTATAAACAAAATTTTAGCAAATCAAATCCAGCAATCTATAGAAAGAATTATATTTCATGACCAAATGGAGTTTATCCCAGGAGTGTAAGATTGGATTAATGTTCAACTATCAATCAATGTAACTGACTGTATTAAATGTAATTTATTATCATCTCGACATGGAAAGACATTTGTCAAATTACAATAACCATTTCTTACTTAAAAAAAAATTCTCAACAAATTAGGAACAGATGAGAATTTCTACAACTTGAGGAAGAACATCTACGAAATACCTACAATTAACATCATATGGAGAAATGCATTAAATATTAGCAGTTATTAGTATTTTATTTCTTTTCAATGCCAAGAAAACAATTTTTAATTCAGCTTTACAGATACTCAAAAATCTCCTTCACCAAATTTTGACTATAAAAAAGAAGGAAATACAAAAATACCTAAATACAGATAATGTTTAAAAATCTATCCACAACATTTACAAAACAATGAAAACTATGAACTGGGATTGAAGGGCCGATAGAGAACCATGGTTCACCTTTGGAAAGAGCCCTGTTTTCCCTTGAGAACCTGATTTCTGGCCTCTTCTGCAAATCCATACGTTATCTACTATCTGGTAACCCTGCAGGGCAGGCCAAAGCAATTACTGCTTTCAGGAGATATCATATCTTTTTGATAACTCTGCCAAACTATCATTTAAAAAATCTTTGAACATATTCAAGGTAAAATTCAAAATAAAAATCTGAGCAGTCTACTCTATTTAGAATTCCTGTCAAATAAGGGATCCAAATTGCACCAAAGATGGTATTAATCCTAATGTAATGAAACTTCTATCATTGTCATATTTTTCAACTCTCCTAGTTTAGTGTCTAAGGAAGATCAGCCCTCCATGCGGATTAGTGTTGTGAATTAACATTTTCATTTCTAAAGCAAATCCTAAAAATGACAGTGAGACATGGTAAAAGAACTATCTCCCTACCATCCACCATACGAAAGGCAGAAAAACAATTTACGTATTTTGAAATACAGATTATAGAACACTAGCACAGAAAATCAAGAGAAGTATCATGACAACGGCTGAATATCTGTATGAATACTTGGTCAGGCATTGTAATGGTTGTTTTATCACATATTACCTTCTTTAAACCTCACAGTGACTACTATGAATCTTATTTTATAGATGAGAAAGCTGAGGATCAAACGGTTAAGTATGTCTGTGATATTACAAACCTGATAAGAGGTATAGCCATTCATTAGCAAATGGAAAATAACCAATCTCTTGAATGACCACCAGGATACATTTAATAAGTCACTGGCCCATCAAGATGAGACACCTTTTTTTTTTTTTTTTTTTTGAGACACCTTTCTTTTACATAGTGAAAGAAGGACCGTTTTGGAGGGCAGGTGAATAAAAAAAAATGCATAATTGCAGGGGGATCAACTTTGTTTTTAAAAATTTATTTGTTTATTTTGGTTGCATTGGGTCTTTGGTGCTGCGCGCAGGCTTTCTCTAATTGTGGCGGGCAGGGGCTACTCTTCGTTGAGGTGCGCGGGCTTCTCATTGCGGTGGCTTCTCTTGTTGCAAAGCACGGGCTCTAGGTGCATGGGCTTCAGTAGTTGTGGCGTGCGGGCTCAGTGGTTGTAGCGCACGGGCTTAGATGCTCCGCTGCATGTGGGATCTTCCCGGATCAGGGATCGAACCCGTGTCCCCTGCACTGGCAGGCAGATTCTTAACCACTGCGCCACTAGGGAAGTCCCAGGGGGATCAAGTTTTAGGAGAGAGTATATATGCAGGTTGAGTATGTAGAAATTGATTCCTTACATACCTCTTGGAAATTTTTATGTATTTCCAGGAGCATGTATACCCTTTGAAGATGACTGAGTTAATACATGCCAGGCATATAGTAAGTGCTCAGTAAATGCAGAGGCCATAGAGAAGAAATGTACTTTACTACTGATGCAAATATGCTGCTCATCATAAACACTGCATTTTTCAATCTGAATATTCATCAACTGACATCCTGGCTTCTACTGATCCCTAAATTTGTTAATGTTAAGTTTTGCTATAAAAGCCTGATCCCTACTCAGGCTGCTGACCATCAGATTTCTGGATCTACAAAACTGAGGACATGCTCTGAACTGTGTAGCTCCTGAAGCTACCAATCTTCTTTTGGAATTTTGATAGCAGATTTTTTTACTAACTAAATATGTTAACTGCCTCCTCCTGCCAATGTTTAATATTAACCTATTACCTGATATGTTGCTCATTTACCCAGTTAATGTACATAAATCTATTTTAAAATAATGAATGATAATCTCTACAACTCCTTAAATCTTTTTAGTCTTTCTTGCTTTTCTTTGATTTCTGAGTATGAAAAACTAAGTAAAAACTCAAGAAAGGGATTGTTTATACCACATAAATAGTTCAGTTCAGTATTCACTGCATCCAGGACTGTGATAATTGGAGGATATAAAGAATCATCAAAATGACAACAAAAAAAATCTCAAAATCTAGTGTGAAACTCCTTATAATTGTAAATTATATATATATATATATATATATTTTTTTTTTTTTTTTTTTTTTTTGCAGTACGCAGGCCTCTCACTGCTGTGGCCTCTCCCGTTGCGGAGCACAGGCTCTAGACGTGCAGGCTCAGCGGCCATGGCTCACGGGCCCAGCCGCTCCACGGCATGTGGGATCTTCCCGGACCAGGGCACGAACCCGTGTCCCCTGCATCGGCAGGCGGACTCTCAACCACTGCGCCACCAGGGAAGCCCGTAAATTATATTTTTAAAAAATGTATTTCTGCAGACTTCCCTGGTGGTGCAGTGGTTAAGAATCTGCCTGCCAATGAAGGGGACATGGGTTCAATCCCTGGTCTGGGAAGATCCCTCGTGCCATGGAGCAACTAAGTCTGTATGCCACAACTACTGAGCCTGCGCTCTAGAGCGCGTGAGCCATAACTACTGAGCCCACTTGCCACAACTACTGAAGCCCGTGTGCCTAGAGCCCGTGCTCTGCAACAAGAGAAGCCACCGCAATGAGAAGCCCACACACCACAACAAAGAGTAGCCCCGGCTCACTGCAACTAGAGAAAGCCCGTGTGCAGCAATGAAGACCCAACGCAGCCAAAAATAAATAAATAAAATAAATAAATTTATTTAAAAAAAAGAAGAAAAAGATGTTAAAACAATTATTTGAAAAAAATGTATTTCTGTTATTTGGCTTCTCACTGTTTTCTATCAAGAAATTGATTTTTTTCCCACTTTTAAATCATTAAAATTAGTAAAGCAAACTAATATCAAAATTAGAGTAACAATCAAAAATACCCAGTGTCACGGGTGGCCTGACCTTCAATCATACCCATCAGCTCATTCTAGTTTTAGATTCTCATATTGTCATAAGAGAATCAACAACTATTCCACTTCTAGTTGAATAATGTGTCATGATTTTCCATACACATTATTTTATTTGATACAACAATACTTTGACAAACTCAAGTAACTGCATCTTATAGTTAAGGGAACTGTGATCCACTGAGTCCAGCACTTTTTTCTAGTGCCCCACGCTTCCACTGCAGTAAAAGTAAGTCCATAAATATGTTGAACATATTTATTGGCAGGATGTTGGGTGACCAGAAAGCAAGTTGATCACAAATCCTCGTTAACTGAGAATGCAGTGCACACTTTTTTCCAGGTGGCTCCAGTTTTTAGACAAAGACCAAAAACTGTAGCTTCTCTATAAAGGGCAGGACTGGGAAAGAGGCTGTACCGTTAGAAAAGTGAGCCAGAACTAGGGCAAACAGGCCTGACAGGTAAACAAAAGCCCTTTTGTCCCAAAACACATTCTTAAATACTTCTCAAATACACAGACAGAATATTTAGAAAATAAGTTTTAATTCCAAAACTCTTCTTGAAAGTAAATCTCTTGCTACCCCAGTAAAGTAGTGATGACATTTTGCCATTAGAAAAGGTAAATGTCTCTTTAGTTCTCATAAGTAGGTAGTGATCACACAAGCAGATGTGATCAAGTGTTCTAAAGAATGAATGATAACAAAAATGGTGTTTCTGTAGATATAGCTTCCAATGAAAACTTCCACATTTAAGAATCAATATTTTCTCAAGATGGTGGGATATGAAGAGGTTCTGTTCCACAGTCTGACTTCAGGCAAATCTTTTCATTTCTCTGGGCCTATTCGCCCATTCATAGAATAGGGGGGTTGGACCATGTGTGTCCGTTAACTTTCATCCTAGAACCTAAAGTGGCCAACACAAAAATAAACAAATGCAACCTAATTATTAACTTAAAAGCTTTTGCACAGCAAAGGAAACCATAAACAAAACGAAAAGACAACCTACAGAATGGGAGAAAATATTTGCAAATGATGCAACCGACAAGGGAATAATCTCCAAAATATACAAACAGCTCATACAGCTCGATATCAACAAAACAAACAACCAATCAAAAAAGGGGCCGACTGAAGATCTAAATAGACATTTCTCTAAAGAAGACATACAGATGGCCAAAAGGCACATGAAAAGATGCTCATTATCACTAATTATAATTAGAGAAACGCAAATCGAAACTACAGTGAGGTATCACCTCACACTGGTCAGAATGGCCGTCATCAAAAAAGTCTACAAATAATAAATGCTGGAGAGGGTGTGGAGAAAAGGGAACCCTCTTACACTGTTGGTGGGAATGTAAATTGGTGTAGCCACTATGGAGAAGAGTATGGAGGTTCCTTAAAAAACTAAAAATAGAGCTACCATATGATCCTGCAATCCCACTCCTGGGCATATATTTGAAGGAAGCCATAATTCAAAAAGATACATGCACCCTAATGTTCACTGCAGCACTATTTACAAGAGCTAAGACATGGAAGCAACCTAAATGTCCACTGACAGACGAACAGATAAAGAAGATGTGGTATATATACACAATGGAATATTAGCCATAAAAAAGAATGAAATAATGCCATATGCAGCAACATGGATGGACCTAGAGGCTATCATACTAAGTGAAATAAGCCAGACAAAGACAAATATCATATGATATCCCTTATATATGCAATCTTAAAAAAAAAGATACAAATAAACTTATATACAAAACAGAAATAGACCCACAGACATAGAAGACCAACTTATGGTTACCAAAGGGGAAAGCGGTTGGGGGGTTGGATAAGTTAGGAGTTTGGGAATAACATACACACATTACCATATATAAAATAGATAACCAGCAAGGACCTACTGCATAGTACAGGGAACTAGACTCAGAATTTTGTAACGGCCTATAAGGGAAAAGAATCTGAAAAAAAAAAAATATATGTATGTATAACTGAATCACTTTGCTGTACACCTGACACTAACACAACATTGTAAATCAACTATACTTAAATAAAAATTTAAAAAATGAAAAAAAAAGTTGGCAAATGAGATCACATACAATTTGTAAATATGCCTTGTTCTATTTGGCTTGACACAGTGTGAAAAGGCATCAAACATAACATTTTACTTCTCCCCTCTGTATTTGATATTTATAAGGTAATTGTCACTATAAATAATTTCCAAAGGTAAGATTCAGAAATACATGAAAAATATTTTCAATTACTACTACTGCTACTATTACTACTAATAGTTTACATTTATCAAAACCTTACTATGTGCTAGGCACTGCATTAAGAACTTAACATATATTTTACTTATTTATTTACTTATCTATCCAGCAGCTTTCAAACATATTTTCTATATTGGCTATTTCGGGCTCAAGTAAAATAAATAGTGATTTAAGGGATAAACTAGTTGAGACTCCTGGAAAGGTATTTATGAGTATAAAAGCTTCAAAATGATTTACTTTTAGTGACTTACTGGGAATATTAAATTTTGCTTCTAAGACTTTCCTTTCATCTTTCTTTATTCCATTATATACATACATACATATGTGTACATATATATTTTAATACCAAATAAAGCTGATGTATATACTATTATTTTTAGCACTTTATAGATAAGGATGCTGAGGTCCACTGAAATAACGAAAAGTCTTCAAGGTCTCTGAGCTTAAAAGTCACAAGTTATGCCTGTCCAAAGCCCATGCTCTTAGCCACTAGATGATAATGCCAACATAAAGTCTGATATCTCCATAGGTAATGCTACCACACTGTTCATGGAACAGCTTAGTCTCATCCAAATTATCACATAAGTCAAATTAATAAAATATTATCTATATATCTCTGCTAATAAAGTAAAATAACCATATATTTGCCTAAAACAATAACAATGATATCTATTATTGTAAAATGTAATAAAAGCCAAACCTTACCATGTACCCCTTTTTAAACCAGAAATTTCCATATTAAGTCAAAGTTGTTGTGCTTCTAGTTTTCCTACTAATCTAAAAGTATCTTTTATACAGTGCCATAATAATTGCATCTCTCTTAATAAACTAAAACTGAGAAATATGACTGAGTGTCCTTTACGTACTTTAATGCTGTCTCAAATGATCTTGGGCACAGACGACATCACCTACATTTGAGGAAACACTGAAGCTCAAATATGTAAACATCTCCATACTAGGCCAATATCACTGCAAAATAAATTACATTATAAAAATTGTAGGCTATGCCTAAAATGAGGGCAATGGAGTGTGTAACATTTTAGTAATTGTTTTTTTTTATCATCTAAACCTAAGATCCAAACAGTAATGAAAACTTTCAGGAGCTGCATATTTAAACATTTTTCTGAAATGTAATCAATCCAGAAAGAAATTAGAGATTATGTTACAAATGGAAAGCAACTTCTATTATTTTGCAATGGCTCAAAATTATTCATTAAATTTCATTTTTGAAAACGTCTAAATTCAGAATAACCTGCCAACTTATAATTTGAGAAATGTCAATAACTTCAAAATAATAAGACTTGCATATTTTTTTCTAAAATTACTTTTACATATCTCTCAAGAACATAAGTAATAAGTTTGGATTTGTAAATACTGCAAATACTTCAATGACTGCAACAGAGTTAACACAAAAAACTCATTAGCTACAAACGCCATCTTGTGGTCCATTTAAAAACTAATTTTGTAGTATTAGTCTGTAGATCTCTAACTCAAGATCTGCTAAAGATAGAAAAAGCCTTAGATACGAATAACTCCACTTCTGTCATTGTTACATGTGGAAAAATTGGGGCTCCAAAAGATCTAATACATTGAAAATCTTTATAGAAAGAATATGAGAGCCAAATTTTCGTATCTTTTCAACTCATACTTTTCTATACCATATCATCATTGTTTTTTAGCAATAACAAACCAATTACATGAAGTTTGTCCAGTTTAGTACCCCAGGCACTTCAAACACCAAGCTTTTCTGTGTTTGCTTATCAAACATGGAAATACAACAAACTAAAAAAAAGAGCACATTTACTTTCGGATTACTGGAAAACTATCAAGGCACAGCTATGATGTTTAACTACATTATTTTAAAGCATTTCACACATGTCTTCTAATTTTATTCTCCTAAAGACCTGTGAGGGATGTGTGTGGATAGGGCGTGGAGGAAGAGGAGGACCATCAGTACCACTTTTTTTTTTTTTGCTGTACGCGGACCTCTCACTGTTGTGGCCTCTACCGCTGCGGAGCACAGGCTCCGGACGTGCAGGCTCATGGGCCCAGCTGCTCTGCGACATGTGGGATTTTCCCGGACCGGGGCACGAACCCGTGTCCCCTGCATCGGCAGGCGGACTCTCAACCACTGCGCCACCAGGGAAGCCCGGTACCACTTTTTGACAGATTAGAAAACTGGGTATAGAGAAGATATGATGAAGATTTTACAATTAGTGGCAGGCACTCTGATATACAATTTTAATTTTTTTCATTAGTAAACCCACCTTCTTTTTTCAAGATGTTACATCATGCAGTGTGTGCATGTGTGTTTTAAATCATTTCTTCCTTTTCTTTGCAGGAACTATATATTGGTCCATAGTATATAGTCTGCCATTTATGAAGAACAATAAGAAGAAAATTCTTGATTCAGAATCTAGATAATTTTAGAAATTATTTCATTATCATATATAATCGCCTATTCAAGTATTTGATAAACTTAACTACAGAAAAAGTTATCCAATCCAAAGGGTGGGAAGAGGCACAGACTGTCTATGCTATGGCATAACTGTCCCTTTTACATCTAAGCTCAAATTCGCTTGTACAGATAATTGAGAAATAACTATCTCACAGAATAAGACTGGTGAAAATGTTTTTAATACAAGTTTTTAAGAAAGCAGAAACCTGCAAAACAACAAAAGCTTTAAAATTACATGAACTATAATAAAAGATGTACACAGTTATGTGGAAACATGAGCTATAGCTATGGCTTTGGAATATGCAATTCAGAACAGAAATCATCACTTAATAAAACAGCAAAATAGTTAATTACATAATACTTTAGAATTCTAAAAATGATAAACACTCGATTTTTAAGATTTCCTTAGAAGTACATAAAAGTCAGAACCTGGTGCATTTAAACTGAATTCTATAATTAACTGTGCTTTATATACATTATAATACTTGAATATTAATCAGATTATAAATGTTTAAATGAGAAAAGACACTACCTATGTTAAGTGTAAGAGATGAACAGACTTTTAGAAAACAGAAGGAACTTTAGAGCAGCGCTTCTCAAACTATGTGCGATGATGAGTAAGTCTTTTTCTTTCAATCTGCTGAGGACCATTAAGTGAACCTACTGAGCTGACTAGTTTGCACTTCATGCCACAAGAAATCACCACAAAAGCTGGATAATACTCGAATTGGCCTATACCTTATTCAACAAAAGTCTAATAATCACCCACTTGGATGTCATGACAATGTCTAATTGCTATAGAAGATTTCAACTGATTACGTTTAGTTTCTGAATCTATCATGTTATAAATCTGTAATTAACAATTTATGAATTGGACATTAGTCCACAGTTTAAGTTGCATCACTTTAGAGATCAACATAATTACCTGAAGTTTCCTAAACTGTGTTCCATGACAGGCTAATCCTATAAGAAGAAATGCTGACCTAGTCAAAGAAATTATGTCTTCAGATTCATAAACCATATAAGCACATAAAAGACTCTGAGAACTTTAGTAAAAACGCCTGTTTAACTCAAACTTATTTGACTACAGAACCTATCTTTTCTTTCACGATTAACACCCATTAACATTACAAAAACTAATTTCCTATAAAATGCATTGAGAAATTCTAGTACAGACAGAATTTCTGATGTACATTATTCAACAATTGCTTAAAAACTCCCAGTGGCAGAGAACTTATTTCTTTGCATTGCAATTTAATGTAATTTAGAGAATTTTAATACATAGGAAATAATTCCTTCTGTGAATTCAAATTATACAATTTCCAAAAGTTGGTGCTAGATATGTTTTCTGAAGCAACAATAAAACATGTACTCCTTCCATGACTGCCCTCCAAATACCTTTCTTCTTTTCCAATTCCTTGAATGAAGATGCATTTCTTAGACCACTATCACCATGATAACCTTATTCTGACTACATCTTAGTTTGCTAATATTACTATCAAAATGCATCATCAAGTCTGAATTCAGTATTTTGAATAGCTACTAAATAATGGAGATCATTATTTTGTTCTAATTTTTCTTAAGTCAAAAGTGTCTTCTAATATAAAAAGACCTCAATATGCCTCTTATGAAAGTCAAGTTTTGAAAAAAGAAAATTTCAGTGTGGTCACCAAGATAAAGACCCAGTAAATTAAATGACTTAACGTCTGAAAAGTATACTGTCATTCTACATGCTGAAGATAATCTTATTGCAAAGTAATTTTGGCTTGAGTATAAGGATTCCTTGTGGTGGGTGGTGGTAGAAGTAGTTAGAAGTAGATTTACTACTTGGAATACGACCTTGTCATCAATGTAGAGGATAACAATTAACCTTATCTGCTATGACAGAGGAGCATTCATTTGTATCACTGAAAAGCTGCATCAAATTATTGAGGTGTAAGTTTAAAAGGTCAGTTGGCTACAACAGAACAGTGTTTTAAGCCAAGTGGAACTGAAATTTACTGTCAAGAGCTCATATTTACCTAAACTTCTTCAGATGGCTTTACAATAAAAGTTCTAATGAACATTTTTACCAGTTTCCTAAGTATTTTCTAGAGACTATTTCAGACATTAATTTCATAAATGACTTCGGTGAACAAATAAATCTGAGATCTTAAACAAAGGTGAACAGATGTTTTTCCTAGGGAGTTTCTTAGAAACTTTAATGTGCTAAGATGCATTGCCAAACTTCTCCGTAAAGTGAAACAGTATAACCTAAAAGGAAGACACTTGGCTATGAAGATGTCATATCCAATGACAGCCAAAGTAAAATCAATAGAAGCAAATGATTGTGTGATCAAGTATGTCCTTAAATATACAACAATTAGAGACCCAAAGAACTATGCCCTGGGACTTCCTCTGCCATTTGTAATAGCTGATTTAAAAAATTTATAAAATGTCTTTAATGTAGAGTTCCCTCAGCTCAATTTATAATTCTCACCTCTTCACTCATCCAGGATTCCTGGTACAATCTATCAAACTGAGAAGGCAGCTCTGCAGCCTCTGTGATAGCTATTCTCCATAGATGCCTCCCCCACAACCAATCAACCATAACAGAGGACCATAATAGCCTCCCATGAGCAATCCAAGCAAGTGTTTTATTGATGAGTTTGTTTCCATAATCGATGGTGAAGCTTCTTATCAGACAGTGAGAATAAAAGGTTTTAGCCTTAGGATGACACAAGGTTATTCCATCTGTCTCCATTGTTCTAGTCATTATTACCGTGTACCTTTAGATTCTATTTGAAATAGGAATTGATTGCTCCCCCCAAAAATGATCTCCATAGGATAAATGGTAAAGAGGACAAGATTAATCATTAAACAATCAATAGTGTTGGTCTCTTTACTCAAAATACAAAGGGAAAATCCCCTAGGTATTCAATGGATTGTCATTTAACAGCATTAAGAAGATGAAAACTTGGTGTTTTTCTTTTGATGAAGATGACCATCCCTAAATGAATTGGATGGTGCATAGAAGAGTAGTGTAATGCTGCCTGAATTTGCTAATCCAGACATTCAGGCTTCTAATGAGTGCCTCCCATTGAGTAAAAAAGTAAATAATGTGGACACAAGAACATAATGAATTGGAAAATTTAGCTGGCATAAAAATGGTCAGGTTGAGTAAATATCTAAGCATCTTAGCCTCTCAAGCTGGTGGTGTGTTTACTTTCCGGGAAATCTATCCTACCCATTAATGGAAATCTACTGAATCCCCTAGGGTATATAATGTAGTCCTGAAACATTCTTCAAATAGTTCCAAAGATAGACTGCTATTTTCTGAAGAGCTGTTTTAGCACCATCAGATCTGTCTTCCTCGGTCCTAGGGATTAGGTCAGGTACCAGCTTTAGTAAATGTTACGAGGCATGACTGTAAAAAGAAAAGTACCCTGATATGGATTCAAAAATCCCTGTCCTAGATAACTTTGAATTATTCCAGCTCTAGCTAAATTCTTTATTCTTATGATTTGGAAAGGGAGTTGAGACACATTAACCTTAAAGAAAGTATCTGTTTACTCTGTTTCATCCTAAGAGACTGTCAATATAAAAATATAATTGAAATGGTTCAACATAGACCAACTTTTATGCCTCTCTCCCAATATGTAAAAGGAAAACTCAAAAACTACAGGTCATTCCTTAGGACCAAAATGATACTAAACAACTACAGCTGGTTAAATCCTTACTCAGTTCCATCCTTCTCTTTACAAGAAAGGCTGTTACTAAGAGTTGAGCAGTATAAGGTGATTGTGTATGGTGTGTAGAAATTACAGAGGTTAACTATTTTGGAAACAGGTGTCATTGTTTCAGTATCTCCCAAAACCTTCTCTGGAGCTAATCTGAGTATTCACCTAGGAAAGAAAAGTAGCCTGCATTTCTCCTGGGTGAGCAGAAGTCTGTCGATCTTTCTTTGCGTAAATCAGTTTAAAATTAAAGGCTTCATCTAGGGCTTTGTAAGCACCGCTTTTGGGCGGATAAAGGAAAGGCTTTGCAAGGGTCATTGTAAAAAGAACACGCTAGCCTTCTCTTTTTGTGGCAATGGATAGCTAATGTTTTATTATCTCTTCAAATATACTGAATTTTAGTTACCTTTTATTTGTATTTGCCTAAATCTTGCAACTTACATTTTCATTCTCCTTGATGGAGAGAACAGGAGTGAAATAGAAATGAAGTAGTTCTGTTTTCTCAGTTTCCGTAACATGGTTTCCATTAGAGATTCACTTTATTAATTTTATTAGAGTTTATTAATTCCTAATTTTCTTGCTTCCAAAAGAGGCTCCTCACACCTACTTCCATTTGACTTTGGTACTATTTGTAAGTCATTCCATTTTTTTCCAAAACTTCACTTCTTCCTGAAATGTGCCCTTCCTGATACTGTTTCTCTGTATTCATCTCTGACTGTATCTCTCTCTTTACATCTTTGTCTTTCATATTTCATGGTCCACAGATGTAATCGTATCTGATTCTTTAACTGCTTCACTCCTTTTATGACTTTTTAGAATTGTTCATTCCTCTTATGTCATATTCTCTTTTTGAGTCTGTGATGTTGAAATTATACTTTTCTGTAATTTTTTCAAATCACTTTACTAAATTCTACGCAATATGACTGAAAATGGCCAGGGTTTCCTTCCTTTGCTTTCCTTTGACCTCCCAGATTTTGAAAATGGTACTTTCTCCCCAAGTTTCTGTCATGTTACATAACCGTTCCTCTTTGTTGGATGGAATTAGATCTAGAGAAGCTCTTCCCTCTAACTGTTCCTTTTAATTCATGTAGATGAACAGAAAGTCCATAATTTATCTGAGTCCCAATTTTTTAAAAAAGAATGAAATTTCAGACAGAAATCTAAATGCCACTCATCAAAATCTTGCTTAGCTGGCAGTTTTATAATCATTACCAATATAGATTAACCTCTTAAAGTCACAATGCTTGGGAGCTATCTTTACTTGGACCAGGGTGTTTTAAATATTCACAAAAATTTTAAAAATGTTCCAAAGCATGTAGTGCACCACTTAATTTAAAACAAGCAACTCTTTTGCTAGAGTTTATTTTACCATTCCCCAATGTAATAAGGAATACATTTCTAAATAAGAACAACTATACTTGAAGAACTTCTAGAACATTCAATGCTTATCTATTACTTACTTTGTAGAAGAACTGCTATGATACCTATTTTTTAAATTTTCTCTACTTTTTAAATGGTCCATATATAGCTGGACTTGGAATTTAGGAAAGCATTAGTTGTACTATTGATTTGGCTTGATGGTGAACGCTTGTAATGATTTTTTTTCTTCATTTATCTTAGAGAAAACGTCCTATACTATAATTGCTTTTCTGCTTCCTAGATGTCCATGTAGATACATATATTTTTATTATTCAGTAATGATAGAACCCTTCTATTAAGCCAGCTCATTACCATTCAAGTAAAAAAAAACTAATTTAAATATTCTTCCATTAAAAAAAGTAATACATTGTAAAGCTGTATAAATCAAGTGAAAAATACATATACTTATTATTCTTCCCTAAGGGCAAGATTTAATTTTGAATTTGAATGTTGCTTAGCATAGGGTTTTGACGTTAATTGAATCTTAAATGAATGATTTTACATGAGGCAATTGACATTCTTAAATAAGACTGATAGCATTTGAAATGAAGCGACCTCTAACCTGGTTATTTCTTGAAATTCTTATCAAAAAAGATTTTAAGTCTAGTGTTCATAATTATTTTTAATAGTATTATTTATGAGAGCAAAAAATTTACATAACTGCTTAATTATTAGTAGTTCTCTTCACTAATAAAGGTATGTTAACATAATGTACTAGAAGATTATGTCATTATATAGAGAAGTGTTTAAACAAATAAAAAATACGGAACTCAAAATAATACATATCCACTATAATCATCATGACACAAATAAGTAACATATGTTTTTATGTTGACACATTCGAAAAGAACCATGCAGAAATTTTAAAATATTTTTATCTGCATATAGCAAATTATTTTTCTATAATTGCATTTAAGTGTAGCCTTCTCTAGGAGATAAGGTTATGGGCATTCTTTATTTCTTCTTTATACATTTGTGTACTTAGCTCTTGTCATTTTTTTGTTTTTCATGTGCATGTACTAATTTTCAAACCAGAAAATGAGGCTCTGAAACGACTTCCATACATTAACTAATAATTCTAAAATAAGCTGTGCAAAGAAACACATGTTATAACTTCAAGTATTATATTCACTTAACTACAAACAGTTTTACTTGGCAAAAATTAACATTATGCGATCTTTCCATGATTATGATATTAAAATTAAACTTTCAAAGGGTATATTCTTTCAGTTTATAATACCTACCAAGGATTACTTCCTTTCAAATCTCTTCACCATCACCATAATCATCAGCATCAGTATCATCAACAATTGAAACTTACACTCTTTTGTACCTACTAAAGAACAATTAGAAAATGTCCATGTACTTTATCCAGCATGTCATAGTTTATGGTTTCAGCATCCCTTCACATTTTAGCAAGAAATAATTTTCTTTGGTTATCTGGATACCAAGATACTTTGAAATTATTCACCTATGTTCAACTGGATTTTTGTTTTATTGTTTCATTATTCTTGTTTTTATAAAAAGACTCAAATTTATTCTTAGTTATTGGTCATATAGAACAAAATTGGGAATAGCTTCATTTCACCTACTCAGAGTTTATTTGGAGATACCTGTTTTATATTCGGTGTCAACTGTCTCCAAGTAAGTTCACACATCTAAGTATAATATTTCAATATGACAATAACTGGTTTCTGATACAGACCTATATCTCATATTTACAAACTGATTTTCCTCTTTCATTTTAATATTTAAATTTTAAGTTGTAAACAAACTGTGACCATTTTACTTCATAAAAGTCCAAAGGCAAATGTTTATACCCCATTTCTTCTATCACACTAGGAACAAACCCCTTTGGTGATTTATTTTTACAAATATTGATGAAAACAGAAGTATTTCCATAATAATATGATTAAATTAAAAAGGGACTGGAAAGATTCTGCAATATTTCACTTCCTTGTATATCTGAGATATTCTGAAGTTAACAGATAACAGCAGACTGTTGCTGTTTCAAGCCACACAGTTTGTGTGTTAGTTAGGAAGCCGTGATTATGTAAGGGCCCCAATTTCCTGATTATGCTTGGACTGATGTGTCAAATCAGTTAAGAGTTATTCACTCTGGAAAAAAAACAATAAATAACTGGAGCTGTAGGGATCTTGTGAAGTTATAATAAAGAAAACCAGAGATTCCTCCAAATATATACATCTAAGATGCAGTACACTTGATATAATTTTAGCAACATGTAGAAATATAATTCATTTGGAGGAAAGGGTGAAAAACATACTGATATAAACTGCTGTGAAGAACAAAGTTTGCAATATGGCAATATGGCACAGTGATGCTAATTTAACTATTTCTAATAAAACTGTATTTTGTATAAACTGAGTGCAACCTATGAGCGTGACAAAAATATGTATTTATGTGACAGGTACAGTCAAAACTCAAACATTTCATTTGGAGTTCAATGGAATTGCCATGAACATTTTCTCTTAAAAAAATAAAAAAGCAAACTTAGAAAAGTTTTGCAGACTTTATCATTGAAAGGAAAACATAGTAGGTGCATTTGTCACATGACTTTTATAACTTAATATACTTATGTTTTATAATCACAATCACTTATAGTATATTGTATATCTTAATTTTCAAGGCATTATCTTAAAAATTGTTTCAATTAATTGTCATAACACTACTATAAGGTCAGTGTGGACAGGTTCTATTGTAAAGGAGAGATAAAGTTATTTCTGTGGATTTAAAGAGTTAAGTGGTTAAAAAAAGCCTATGTTGATAAATGTGTTTTATCCAACAGAAATATTTTAAATCATTTCAAAATCTGAGATTTACGAGGAATTCCTTTTAGAGACTTGAATTTACTTAAGGTTGTTAATGTAGAATAAAAAAATAGGAGAGGTAGAAAATGATCTTTCCAATCCCACCTGCTAAAAAGAAAATCACTTGAATCTGTCCACTAATCTCTAGCCCACTGCCATGAGACCTCTATGTCAGTTCACATCTCTGTCTTTGTTGCTACGTTTTCTAACTAGGCTCAACATGTTTAGTTTTGTTCCACTCTGACCCATATAGCCAGTGTGATCTTTCTAAAAGGCAAGTGCAATAGATATTGTCTCTTCCCTGCTGAAAAGTCTTCAATGGCATTCCCCATTTCCCTTAGAATGAAAAATAAAAGACAAAGCTTATAAGGCCCTCTTCAGCCTAATAGCGTTCAGGACATACTAATGTAAAATATGACATGTTGGCATATTAAGATGAATGAGTTTGAGAATATGGCAGAAGCAGAAAGGTCACTTTGACCTTCTTCCAACCCTTATCTCACGAAGCAGGTCATAAAACCCTCATACAAGAGGTGGCCTCCTTATGCCCAGAGGAAAAAAGAAGCATCTTTACCTCCAAAGACAAAGGGACACTGAGAAGACTCCTAACAAAAAGGACTTGCTAAATTCCCTCCAGTTTATTTCACTTAACTCATACTCCTTAACCTACCCTATTTCTACATGACAGCCCACTCTTCATCAAACTTAGCGTAGAAATACTCAGATCTGTTTCTTCTGGTCTAGATTTGCTCATGAAGGCTCCTGTACCACAAAGAACTTACATTAAATCAACATATATACATTTTTCCTGTTAATTTATCTTTGTCAGTTTCATTTTCAGACCCAGCCAGGAATCCTAAGAGGATCGAGGAAAATTGCTCTTCCTCTACAAGCCTCCTTTTTCAACTCAACATTACCTCCACTCCACCATCCTTCAAAGAGAACCTCAGTAATTTGAACATGTACTCTCTCACTTCTTGTCTTTTCTCTGCCTGGAACTCTCTTACTCACATCTTTATCTGGCTACCTCTCATTCATCATTCATTAAGGTCTCAGCTTAAACACATCCTCTGAGGAATCTTCCTCTTTCCCTGCAATGTCTTTCTATCCTGGAACTTATTATACTTTATTATCATAACGTTTTATTTTAATTGACTGTTTCTCTTATTGACTGTAACTACATGAGAAAGGGACCGTGTTTGTCCTGCATACTGTGGTCTCTCCAGGGCCCAGCACAGTGTCTGGTGGTAGTAGGGGCTCAAGTAATTCTTGTTGAATGAAAATATCAGTATTAGTTAGATAATCTTGCAAAATATAAAATATTTTAGTTTAAAGTACCTTTAAACTAGCAAGCACTATAGACTACAAAGGATAAAATAATTCTCTTAATGTATCAATTTTGTATAGTCATTAATTCAGTCAGAGATAAGGTTAAAGATGTATGTTTAAAATATACCTTCCAGGAAAAGTATGTTCAGAATACGCTAGATGAATGGGAACTTCCCTGGTGGTCCAGTGGGTAAGACTCCGCACTCTCAGTGCAGGGGCCCCGTCATCGACCCCTGGTCGGGGAACTAGATTCCGCGTGTATGCTGAACTGAGTCCGCATGCCGCAACCAAGACCCAGCGCAGCCAAAATAAATAAGTAAATATTAAAAAAAAGAAAAGAAAAAGAAAAAGAATGAAGTTGTACCCCTACCTCATACTATAATAAAAAAAAAATTAACTCAAAATGGGTCAGATACCTCAATGTAAGAATTAAAACTACAAAACTCTCAGAATATGCTAGATGAAGAAAGTGATAGCATAAAATTCATTTAAAATAATAACTACTTTGCGGAATTGTTAGTTGTTCAAAAAAGGTAATCATTTGAAAAGAAAAATGTTGACTAGGCTCTTTCCTGAATTAAAAAACAAACAAAAAAAACACAACTGAACTATAAACTAAACTGAACTAATGCTCCTTTTTTGATTTTTTTGAATAGCTACAGAAGGCATGGTAGGGGTGGCAGGGACATAACGTATAAGCCCTGAACTAATTTTCAAACCTTTGGTCCTTTCCTCATTTTGCAAACCCTTTTCAATACAAGAAAAAGAGAGGAAAAGGAAATAAGATAGGAGAATCATTAGGAAGCATGATCAAGTGCTTTTGAAGAATTCAAATCCTTCCAAAACAAGAAACTGAGGGGAAAACAGACACAATAAAATGGTAGCATAATTCTTTCTCACATCAAGCTCAGCTCAAATTAGGTACTTGGGCATGCTGTGTAGGAAGGAAAACTTATCACCCTCCCTCCACATATACACATTTGTGTCAGTGGGTGGGTACAGCGTTACTATATTAACTGGCAACTCCACTGGCACTGAGCCACCGAAGAGGCTTCTGAATGTGACACTTGGTTCCTGAACAGACTCTTTCAACACAAGACATATAGAAAGTAAGAGAGGATAACATTTTAAAAATGAAGCAACACCACATATCACTAATTACCTGTTCATAAGAGTGGATATTCTCCTCAGCCATATCTGTAAATGCTGACTTGATATCATTTTGCATGTTTTGTTTCCATCTTTCCCAATCTGCTTTCAAGGCATTATTAGCGCACTCCACTTTATCTTCCAGTTTTCCAATCTCTTCCGTAAGCTGAATTAGATCACAAAGAGATCAACTGATCTATGTATTCCTGCCACTAAGTGAATTCTTAAAGTCTAAGCTGAATATTATAAAAAACAGTTTAAGAAAAATACTTTTTTTGAAAAGTCACCAGTATTTACCCTGTATACTAACTAGTTAAAGTAAAGAGAACACTGGATTCAGAGATGTCAAGTAGAGTTCTAAGGTCTGCCACCAATTAGCACTTGACTTTACCTAAATCTCTCTAATCTTGGGCTTCAGTTACACTATTTATAAAGCAAAGGAAATTGGACTACAAGTTATTCCAAAATTTTTTTGCAATAACTCTCTAATTACCACTGATTGTGATGAAATATTTATGTTAAAAGATATGGTTGCGGGCTTCCCTGGTGGCGCAGTGGTTGAGAGTCTGCCTGCCGATGCAGGGGACACGGGTCTGAGCCCTGGTCTGGGAAGATCCCACATGCCACGGAGCAACTAGGCCCATGAGCCACAACTACTGAGCCTGCACGTCTGGAGCCTGTGCTCCGCAACAAGAGAGGCCACGATAATGAGCGGCCTGCGCACCGCGATGAAGAGTGGCCCCCGCTTGCCGCAACTGGAGAAAGCCCTCGCACAGAAACGAAGACCCAACACAGCCAAAAATAAATAAATAAATAATAATTAAAAGTGAATATCTGCTTATAAAAAAAAAAAGATATGGTTTCACATGTTCAGCTTCCCCTTCCTACTCCTTTTTCAGCTGTTTTTAGCAGAATGCTCAGTTAACTGACATGTTATAACATCCGTATAGATTATGTAGTCCAACCTGGAGGCCCAGGGGATTAACTTGTCACATTCCACTCAGCTGGTAACAGAGGCAGGTTTATATCACAAGACACCTGACACCTAGTCCACGCTCCATTAGACAGGCTGAGTGTGACAGTCATACCTCCTCCCCAACTTACCCACCAACCTTTGAGCATGGAACCCATCAATTTATTGCTTTATATTTAGCACATTTATATAAATTTTTATATATTTATGTATATTTTATACACATATATTTATTCATATATCAGCATACATTTATTTGTTAAGTTCCTTCCCCATACCAGGCATTATTCTAGGACTTGGAGATTCAACAGTGAAGACAATAGACAAAAATCCTTGTTTTTACTGGAGCTGATATTCAACTGGGGAGAGACAAACCATAAGCAAGATAAATGAAATATGAACTATCATTTGATAATAAGTGTCAAAAAGAAAAACGAAGCAGAAAGGTAGATAGGGAGTATAAGAATGATGCAATTTTAGATAAGATGGCTGGGGAAAGCCTAAATAAGAAACTGTCATTTGAATAAATATCTGAAGTTGATGTGAGAGTGAACCATGGGGTTCTTAATCAGAAAAGCATTCCTGGCTGAGGAAGAAACAGGACAATGGCCTAGAGGTGGAAGCATGCCCGGATGGTCCAAGAAGAATAAGGAGACCAGCATGGCTGTAGCAGGTGGCAGAGTTAAAAAAGAGGGAAGCTCTTAGGAGATGAGGTCAGAGAAGCAGTGGGTGACCAGATCTTACTGAGCCATGCAGTCCATGGTAAGGATCTTAGGTTTTATTGAGTGAGACCCAAAGCCAGAGAGATTCAAGCAGAAATGACACCACCTCTCCCATGTTTTAAAAGGGGCATATTATACGTTACCACTATTCCTTGGCTCCGAGTATTTGAAAGAGGCTATCATTTAAGAAGGTCCCCATTACAGACATGCTAAAATGTGAAAATGTATGTCTTAGAATCAAAAAAATGTTATTTTACTACCAATGCTTGTTTGAAATATTCTTTTTATTCATTTGTCAATATTTTGCTGTGAAATTTCACTGCTGACTTTATTTCATTGCAGCCATATTTGCTTTTGTTTCCCTAAGAATAGACATTTGGTATTATATAAATCTTTTATTACCTATGGGAGATCTATTTCAGTAGTAAGGTTGGTTTTCATGTTTTGTGTGTGGCGGGAAAATGTTTTTTTCACTTTCTTATTTTGTTTGTAAACTATCTCAGTGAGGCCATTTATTACTTTATGGGTATGTATGGCTCTTTGGGGGTAATTATTTTGCTTAATCACAGAGAATTTGTCTAAAAGGATGTTAATGGGATTTCTCATGGTGGACTGCGGATGCTGGAGAATAAGCTAAGGTAAAATTTTACTGACAGGCCAAACTCAAACAGGATCCGGAGAAAGCTCAGGGGCCGGTTACAAAACCTCACTCCTCTGGGCTGTTGGATGGAATCTTGCCATTTTCACAGCCAGATGGAGATGATTAGAAAAGTGTCTTTTTTTATAGCTAGGATGAAGAGGTACCTACACCAACTGTAACTGCACTGTTTTTCTCCTCTGCTTAGGTTTTGCAGTCTAAAAGTGCCATGCACTGGAGTGGAGTGGGATTACTGGCAAAGTTCTTTACTGAAAGTGGCTTTAGGAAACACAGTATCTAAATCATATATTCTATCTTCCTTCCCCTCCTGATGGAGCTTAAAATGGTGTTACTGCCGTAAGGGATTTAAACAGTCTTCCCCTTTTCAGTCTGCAACTCCCTCTTCTAAAAGCCCTTGTTAGTGGTAGTCAGGCTGGTTGGTGCTTCTGCTCTGGCCCAGAGCTACTGCATTCCTAAAGAAGTCCTGTCCTGTTCTCTGACTTCACTCCCACCTACAGAAAGAAGCTTTGTAGCCTGATCAGCATGGCACTGGGATTAAGATGACTAATGATAGGTTAGACTGATCGCAGACCCCACGTCTGTCTTTCACAAGCTGTGTGACACTGGGTAAGAGTACTTTTTGAAGCCCTAGTTTCTTCATCTGTAAAATGAATATAAAAATGACACTACCTATCTCGAAGGGATTTTTATTAAAAGTTGCCTGAGATAATGAACACGTTCATTGATGTGCACAGTGCCTGACAATTTTTCTACTAAACTGTATCTATTACTATCATCATTACCACCATTACCACCAGTACCACCACCATTACCACCAGTACCACCACCATTACCACCATTACCACCATCATCATCAGTTGGTGAAATGGAAATGGATTCCCTCTCCTCTTCCAGTATTTTGGTCTCTGGAAATATACCATTTCTTTGCCAGGGTCTAGGTCTTAATTTCTAGTGCTATTTCTTGATTTATTCTCACCAGCGTAGAAGAGGATACATATGTTCTAAATATACATGATCAATTCCTGTCATTTTTTTGGAGGCTATATATATATATACTGACCACTTTTTATTTCTTTGATGATTCCATCATTATTTTAGTTAGAAAAGGAAAAAAGAGACATTAGGTATTTCCTCACACTGAATCATCTTCCCCTAATTTTGACTTGAAGAAACTCTAACTGATAATAAGCACAAAACACTTAATTCAAAGTAGGAATGATCTGGACTATTATCTTTCCTACCAATTTACAAAGGCATATTATTAGATTTCCCTTCCCTTAGTTGACTGCACTTTTAGCAAGTTCTTTGGTACAAGGAACTGTGCATTTAGATGGTGCAATCCAGGCTCTCAACATAAACACTGAACAAAATTTCACTGAAGTGGGAGAGTAACGTGTTAGGCACCTGGCGGGCCAAAGAAGCCCGTCTAGTGCTTCAGCACCCCTCTAACCACAGAGCAGGTTTCAATAACTCTGAAAGTAGGGAATTATAGTTTCTACCGGAAAGCAGCATAGAAAAGACTGAGTTTAAAAGGATTAAGGCTTGAATCATTCATTTCACAAATACTGGAAACGACTTGGCCCTCTGTTGGTGGAAAAACTGAAGAAGGAAGCAATCCTTTTTGCCAGGAAAATGTTGTAATATCAGAATAAGTAATAAAAGATTATAATATAGTGAAAACTAAAGATTTAGATTTAACTGCAAGGCTAATGGGTAATCTCTAGCTTCAGTTATATTCAGCTAGAAATGAGCCATACAATTAAGTGAAAACCATTAATACTAAGAGCTCAGACAAACAAAAAAATATCCTTCTTCAATAGCGAGTACCTACTATAGCACCAGGAAAAGCAGCAATAATAATGACCACTTATTGTATTTCTGCCATGGGCCACTGTATTAAGCTATATACTTTACATATATTATTTCATTTAATCTGCATAATAATATTGCAAATTTGGTAATATTATCTTCCTTTTACAAGCTGGGAAACTGGGAGAAAGAAATAAAAGAGATCACACAGCTTTTTGTGGCATCATGGAGATTCAAGTGAAAATACATGCTCTTTCCATAGTGAGTGAATAGCCCCAGGCTAGCTTGCGTGTGGCTTTCAAGATTAAACTGATTCAGCTCTTACCTTAAGGAGTTTGTTATCTTTTAAAATGCAGATATGCAAAAATAAAACAAAAACCAAAGGCTATAATACAAAGCAGAATGTGATATATATCATAAATGGAGGAAAAAAATTAAAGTAGTATATAGAAAGATACAGCATGGAGGATTAATTCCAACTTTGGTAGGGGACATTCCAAGTGTTAATTTGCTAGGCAGTGAGTGGGGAAGAAGACATCTGGATGAGGGTATGACATAAATAAAACCACAGGGATGTTATGCTATAGAGTGTGACAAAACAATGGATAAGAGATAGTTTGGAGGCTGGAGGTGGGCAAGGAGAAACATGGGAAATGCAGCTGGACAGGCTGATTGAAGATTGACCACTAGAGGGTGTAAATGCTATTGAGCATGAAATGGATTCTGTAGGAAAAGGTAAGCTACCGAAAGTTTTTGACCAGGACTGAAGTATACTTCAGATAGATTCCTGAGTCAGAGATATGCAAGGATGCTTAAAAGAGAAAGGGGGGAGGAGGAGGGGAAGAAAAGAAACCAATTAACCTGCACTGGGACTATGGAGACAGCAATAAAAATGATGAAGATTTGGTTCATTCCCACTCATTCATCCTGCAGCATTCACTCAGCATCTATCTAGTCTCTGTTAGGAACTAAGATGAAGGGTGAAAAAACAGTCCTTGCCCTCAAGGACTCATGCCTAAGGGGAGAAATAAAAAAAACAACAACTGGATACAGAAAATGTGAAATGCAGTTCATGTGAAGCAAATAGGGTGTACAGTCCTAGAAGCATGTTTACTTTGAAGTTTCTAAAAATCGCAGGTGGTCTGTCAAGGTTGGTACCTAGAGTGTGAGTAGGGGAATAGCAAAAGAGGAAAGAGAGGCAGCTGCCAGGTACTAAAGGGATTTCCCTGGGGGGTGTTTGGATTTTCAAACCAGGACCAGGAAAGCAGCAGTAACAATGAGATTCCTGATACAGGGGATACAGAGAGGAGGAGATCCTGAGACACAGAATCAGTAGGGGCTGGCAACTGACTAAGTATGGATGGGCACTGGAAGAAAAGATAAGATTATCTGATATTTTTAACTGGATAGCATTCACTGGAAGAACAGGTGGGGTAGGGTGAGATAGGAAATGAAGGCCTAAAGGCAACAGTAATAGTCTTGCAGGGTGAGGTATACATCAAACAACTTTTGGAGGTCAACCCTGTGACATGTTTCACTAAAAATTCTTACTATAATTCTTACAAAGTGAAAAAAAAAAAGTACTTATCCCTGAGAAGGAACAGGGTCATGGAGAAAAAAAATAAAGGAAATAACAATGAAAAAAAGAGAAAAATATGATCATGCTAAAAATAGTCCACCATTAACATCAACATATTAAATGTTAAAGTAATTTTTAATTACTATGCTTCATTATTTCTCATCCATGAAAAGTACAGTCTAGGAGGTGGGTGTCAGATCAAAGAATAAAAGATGCATGAGGTTCACGTCATATCCCATCAACTTGGATGTACCCTAGATTCAGCTGAAGGGTGCCCCTTCCTTTACTTGTTAGATTGAGCTTGTTTTGTTTCTTTGATTCAGTTCAAGGTTATCTAGAGAATGGTCTGATGGCTAAAGGGCCAAGAACTGACATACTCATTCTGTCCACGTCAGTTATAGCTCTGAACCCTGGTTATATCATATTATGAATGTTTGTCACAGGTCATGTGGGAAAGTGGGTAAAATAATTTGGATGAATCCACACAGATCATTCATTACTGCTAGGAAATAAAGCCTACATTCTAATGAAATAGCCCTGTGGACCATTTCTACGATTATAGACCATTACACTATTTTTAACAGTTACTCAGTTTTTGAAGCACATGTCTGCTAAGACAACTACAGGTGCACTGAATCCCTCAAACCCATTTAACCACCTTGGAGGTTTTCCTCCTTATTCCCTCAAAGCTGACTTTAGAAAGCGAAACCAATCCAGAAACCCTATAACATTTTAATAGTTTTTATTAAAATAGGCTTTTTATAGATTTTAATTTTCTATGACTTTTATACATTTAAATTTGTAAGAACATATTTTCCCATAAGTACAACCATCAGAAATAGATGGATTTTTATAGAAAAGTTAGATAAATCCATGCAAATACAGTTTATTTATTACCTTTCTGTAAGCAAATGATTAACTAAAATATAAAAATTTCTTTCACAGAAAATTCGTATTTTATTAACAATAAAAAAGATATAAGTGATAGAACATTTTAGAATCCCATAATAAAGACAAGTTTCTTCCTTTGTGACAAAATGTTGTCTTGGAAATTATATCAGAAACATCTATTTATTTATAAATAAAATATTACAGATGTGAACTGTATAATCACAAAGTTAGGGTAGCAAATAAAATAGGGTAGCGAATAAAATATGAAAAATATTTTTAAAAAGAACATACTCCACAAATATACATCTCCAAAAATATTTTATAATAAATAAAGTTTGGAGACAAAAATGGGATTACCTGTATACTCATCAACTATTTAAGAGGTAAATACAATGTATCTAGAGTACGTATATTTGATCTAATACTAAACATTAAAAAATAATTGGGCTTTTCTTAGAGATTAAAGTGTGCTTAAAGATGATTAGGTAGGCCTTTTGCTCTTAAGATTTAAGGTTGATCTTTTGATGCTATTTCTCTCAATGTATTTTCAATACAGAGGCAAGAACTTTTATATTTACTAATAGAGACAAGAATTATTCCACTGGATTTGCTTGGCTATACTATGTCCTCCTGCAAATGGACTCTGAGAGCTCATCTGGACTTTCTGGCAGAGAAGTGCAGGTATTTAGGAATTACTTTAGAATAGCTTTAGATTTGGCAAGGACTATGAAAGACAGCAATTAACTTTTGGAGGGATGGCACAAGATATGGGTAACTACCTAGCCAGTCAGATGAGTGAAATCACCTTTACCACTAAGGAGGAGATGACAAACAGCCTGATTTCCTTTACATTCTTGCTGGATAGCCTTCTGATTATCTTTGCTTTCTTTGTCTCTAATGTTATCAAGAATGGTCTGATAGTAAGAAAAAGAGGAATTTACAATAGGTGTCTCGAAGCTATGGTGAGGGATAGAGTTAGGAAAAGGAGCTGTGTTTGTGCATGTATGTTGCACATTCTTAACATCTGCCTGCTCACCAGCAATGCTAAGTCCCTACTATGATCAGGTCCTGAGCTGCACGTCACACGTGGCGTCTCATTTAACTTTCTCCATAACTCTTAGAGGTAGCTTTCTTCCCCCCCGTCTAGCTGGTCCAAGTCTTACAAAGTAGACTTTGCACATGATGAATGTGGGTCTGTGTAACAGTGCACTTTCAACATCCTTCCACCAGCTCTCAATTATGCTTTTCTTCTCTTGAATTATTAGGCAAACTCAATCTAAGTTGATTTTTTTAAAAAAATATTTCCTGCCCCCCCCACTTTAATTTTATTTATTTGTGCTCCTTAAACCTCTATTCTCCTCCAAAATACAGTTTCTTATTACCTTCAATAAGATGAAAGAACAAATAAATTGAGAATAAAAGTAAACATTCATTCAACAAATCTTTAAGTGCTTACTGTGTCCCAGGCATTAGCCCAGGAACATGACCAAGAGCACAGGGGTGAATACGAGAGGGAAGGTCCCTGTTGCTGGGAGCTTACAACATAGTAGGGGTTTCAGATCCACACTGCATTGGGCATTCCATGTCACCTTACCAACTACCTTAGAGTCTATCAGTGAGCTTGTTCTTTTTGCATAAAAAAAAGGAAGTACCTCCCAAAGTAAATTTTAAGAAATCCAGAATATCTAGATTCAAAAATTTCCCCAGAAAAGGAAATGTATCTTTATATCTAATAAATATCCTTACTGCATCTTTCTCAGTTGCCTTACGGTATTAATAAGTATTGTATTTGGCTCCTCCTCTCTTTTATCCATGAATTTTAAAAATTTCATAATCACACACATTTATAGGACAGTGATCTAGAGCCTGCGCTCTGAAGTCCATGGGTGATAATCCTGACTATGTTGACCTTAGCTAACTAAATTCAGTTCTGTGATAGGCTGCCGTTTCCTCATCTGTAGAATGAGGAAAAAGAAAGTACCTACTTCACAGGATTGTTTTTGAACAACATGTTAGCAAAGTGCCTGAGACTTAAGCATTTAATACATGTTAGGGTTAGAGTGGCACTCCAGAGTGATTATGGAAGGACAATTGTTAGGGTCTCGGAAATGTCCTGACTGAATCTGCCAGCTCACTCACTTCTACTATGTTAGGGAATACTTACTGAGGACATGCATATAAAAGGAACAGCCACAGGGGAAACAAAGAGACATTAATAGCTCAGAAAGCTCCCCAAATGCTCCAATATGCCTGAGAGTATTTGTGGCTGAATGGACAATGTGGCCATGCCAAAAAGTCTATGTAAGGCCATTCCAATCAGGCCCTCCTCCAAATCAGATGGGCAAGGCCAAGAAGTCCAGAAATTATCTCCATTTTGAGGAACTAGGTTACCACATTACGTCAATAAATTATTCCACTCTAATACAAGAAATATCAGTATCTTGCTAATTTATGGAATGATAAAACCCTAAGACAAACAATGCAGATGGATCTTCCCACACTGATTCTGAAAGTTCCTTAAAATATACTTCCTAGTAACCAAAAAAACCTGTCCAGCAACTTAAGAAGACCCCCTATACTTCCAAACATTCTCTTATGCCTTTAGTTTTTCTTATTCACCAGAGATCAGTTTTTAGAAAACATATTAGTTCCTTCAAGAACTATTTGTTGAGCACGTACTATGTGCCAAGAGTACCACGCTAGACACAGTGCCCCTATGTGAAATATTTTCCTTCTTTTCTCACTCAATTTTTGGCACACTGATGTCATAGAGGTACATCTTTACTTAAATCAGAAAGTCCTCCTAATTCTGATAGTTTCGTGATGAGATCAGTACAGAATGACTTAATGTGTGTTTCTTACATTGGGATTTCTATATCCACATCAATACTCAGTGATAACATAAAGGATTGCCAATGTCATAAATAAATGTGGCATAATCTTGTCATAGATATTTTATGGAGATCAGAGAAAAATATTTTTAAATTAACATAAACATAAATATATTATGGAGTAGTGATATTCATATGAAACTTTAAAACAGGACACCTTAATGAAATTTTGATCTTGCACTGGCCACGAATGGGTCTCTCAGACTACTGAGGTATACATTCCAACTTTCCTATACCAAAGAAAGTAAACTCTTTTCATAAAAATGTTTGAACTATACACTGCATTACAATGTGTTAGAAGGAAATCTGCTTGACTGCTGAACTACATATTTAATAAAGATTAATACACTTTGGCATGATAATTCTAGGTGAGTTAATTGCCATGATTACCTAGTTTTATCGAAGTATCATTTATAAAAATTACAGATTGAGAAAGCAGCTTCCCCATAGTCTATTTCTCCAGGAATAGCTGCCAGGATGATAGAAGGAAAGTCAAACTTTTTTCAACGACTTTGATCTATCACTGCTAAACAGCAGTCTAGGGAAAATTTCACTTACCTCTCTAAGAAAGAACCACTGTCTCTGACTATTTAATCATCCCCATCCTTCATCACTTATCCCTGACATTATAATCTACAACTAGTGGCAAGTAAGCACCCCTTTTCCTCACCCTATGACTGTCTCTATTTACAAGTACAGCAGTAAGTTCATGTGGGCAGCATGATTAAAATTTAGAGTCTCTCCAATATCATGACTGAGCTAACATCTGAAGAACTTACAAAGGTCTGCTCCTAACGCATTATTGGAAGAGTTATTTTCCTAATGAATGATAGCAATCTCACACAAATTAGTCTAGCATGTAGAATTTATAAGGATAGCATGACCTGGATACAAAAACTGACATTTCTGGTACAAGCAATGGTAATTACAAATCACTCTCCCCCCTGCCCCCAGCTTTATCGAGGTATAATTGACAAAGAAAAAAAAATTGCATATGTTTGAAATATACAACATGATGACAAATCATTCTTATTCAGAAATATAAACATAAAAGTCCTAAAAGTTGAGGTAGCCAAATCCAGCAAGGGCCAAGTTGAATTTATCCCAGGGATCCAAGGATGGCTAAAATGAGAAAATCTCTCAGTGTAAATCACCACATTAAGTGAATGATGAAGAAAAATCATACACTTACAATGAGTCGGTACAGGAATCCACACAATAAATTTGAACACCCACTTACGAATCAACTTCTCATCACATAGGAGTAAATAAAAACTGCCTTAACCTGATTAAAATATATATACTTTAAAACGTTTAGCAAACATCAATACTAATGGAAAAAATCCTGAAAGCATTTACTTTAGCATCAGGGATAATACAAGGATGTCCCATCACTAACAACTTTACAATGCATTTTTTAGCCAGCTCAATAAGAAATGAAAAAATAAATACAAGGTCTAAAGATTGAATAAATGAGACAAAACTATCAATATATACCCATAAGGTTTTCTATATAGAAAATCCCAAAGAATGTACAAAGAAATTATTAAAACTAAAAATAATTTAGAAGATTGCTGGATATAAGATACATATGCTAAAGTGAATTATATTTCTATACTCTGGCTCAAAAAAAGTTAGAAAATAAAACATTTTAAATATATAATTTATGATAAATACAAACAAAACATAAGGTACTTAGGAATAAATTTATGGAAAGATATAGAAGACCGTTTTGGAAAAAAGCATTTTAAAACTTATTGAGAGATATCAAAGAAGACAAATAAATGGTGAGGTTTCTAAAAATTATTCCGTTTTAAATCTTGTAGCTAGTTCTCTTTCTTTTAATTTCAGTTTAAGTACCAGTTCCTCAGATAGTCCTTTTCAGACAGCATTTATGTTCAAAGTAGGTACTTTTTCACTACTCTCTCCATCTCAGTCCACTGTTCATCTCCTTAATATTCATTAGAACAATTATTTTTTGTATGTTTATGTACTTTCCTGTTAGAATATAAGTTCTAACATGGGCCATGTGTCTACCTTTTGGCCACTATATCCTCAGTACTTACTATGTAGAAATGTGATAAATATTTGTAGAATAAATGAATGATTTCAGAAAAGTAAAATATTAGTAATGAATCTAGGCTTGTTTTACTACTGCCTTTCCAAGGATTGTTTTACCACACTTTGAAATACCACAGAAACTTACAAGCTGCCTGTACCTAAACCTAAAGGTATATATCACCAAAATTTTTGAGCAAAACAATACAATTTGAGGATAACAGCTATTCTTACTTAAAAATATCTTCATTGTTTTCTTTTTAAAATGGCTTCTCTATTATTGCCTTTTATGAAATAATTAACCATTCAATCTATTTATTCAAGTGCTAAAACTTTCTCTTCATAATCAGAAAAGCTGAGAAATTATCATTTTAAAAGTTCTTGAAAATAATATACCTAAATAAAAAGATTTAGATTGCCACTCCATCATAAGACAATAGAAAATTCAAAAATTCAATTCTAATCTGACAGCTACTTCTTCTTAACAAGTATTAATTAAATTGCAGGGGAGAGAGAAGAGGGCTCTTAACAATAAAATTACATTATTTTCTGATTTGTGAGAGGGGTAAGATGTGTCTGAAAAATTAGATGCTTGATTATACAATGCTGCTCAGGCATCCATGTGATTACTACATGTGAATGCCTTTTTTATATACAATATATACTTTTCTTAAAAAGTAGAAACCTCTCTTTCTGAAATTCACTGCCAATTTTGTTATCCAAATGTAGCTTGTTCAGTAAAGCACAATGTATTTTCTAAAAATGACAAATTAAGTCATAAAACACCCACAAATATAGCTGATACATCACCTTTCAAGTCAGTACCTCCAACACCATTAATGTCCTTCGAATAAGGAATAATCATAATTTTCTTTGACACTGGAATCAACAGAAAGCCAATTATTTAAACAGCCCCATTTTAGGAAATGTAGTGATCCCTTTTGCATCCTTTGTACAACAGAGGCACAGTAAAAATGTATAGGATAGAAGAGGATTCATTTTTTCCAGGTGCTTCCATGAGTCCGATTAATATAAACCTTTTAAAAAGGAATGATGTGGCTCCTAAGAAAAAAAATTTTTTAATCAAGGTCTTTTAACTCTTTCGATATAATTTCCTATATTTGTTTCTGAAGAACATAATCCAAGCCTAGAAAAGCTATATGCTATACTATCATTAGGTTTTAATAAAGTTATAAAAATTATTTCAAAGCCAAATCTAAACATTTATTTTACAGACCTTCACAGGCCATACAATTTTCTGCCATTAAATATTTTTATTCACTATTTAACCAAACAATACCTCTAGTATTATCTCATTTAATTCTCACTATACACCTATAACGTAAATATTGTTTTACTAACAAGAAAAAGGAATGCTTACTGAGGTTTAAGTTACTTTTTTGTAACTTTTTTCCAGAATCCAGATTCTCTAATTTGTGATCCAACCCCACCATATTACACAATTCCATAATGTGGCCCATGAACCTCAAGACATATATAAGACATCTCACAGGCTGCATGAAGGAACTCCCATTTATATTTAACTCTTTTTAATTGACATAAAACATTATACTAGTTTCAAGTGTACAACAAAGTTATTTGATATAGTATATATGGAGAAATGATCACCACAATATGTCTAGTTAACATCCATCACCACACAGTTACAAATTTTTTTTTCTTGTGATGAGAACTATTGAACTTTTCAGATCTACTCTCTTAGCAACTCTCAAATATACAATACAGTGTTATGAACTACAGTCACCACCCTATACATTACAATCCCGTCACTTATAACTGAGAGTTTGTACCCTTTGATCACCTTATATTTAATTCTCATATAATGTTTTTAACTTATATGCATAGTTTATAACACAGATAAAATATATGCGTAAAGTAGTGCAAGTAGATAATTTGTAAATTTAAAATGTACACGTACTGGGAGGTGTGCTCAAAAATATTTAGGTGATAGAGTACGTTATCAAAAAGTCTGGTGACTGAAATGTTACCTTTGCTGAAGTACTGTGTACATCAGACTTTTAATTAAGTGATTTCGCTTGATGTTTTTTCAGACATTCATCTCTTTTCTATCTGAATCCCTACCAAAGCTAAAACCTTCAATAGATATGGTCTTTCCTCTTTGACTCAATCAAGCAAACTACCATACATAAAAAATACAGCTCTTAAAGTTGCAGCATATTCTAAAACAGAGCTAGCCAATAGAACTTTCTGGAATGAGAGAAATGTTCAACTTTGGAGTGCCCAAAATAGTAGCAATAGCCGCATGTGCCTTTGAAATGTGCTGGTCCAACTGAAGAACTGAAGTTTTCCTTGTATTTAATTTAAATTAATTCATATTTAAATGTAAATAGCCACATGTGGTTAGTGGGTACAATACTGAATAGCAAAGCTCTAGAGAGCTGTGATCAATATAACTGGAATAGCATATGTACTCAAGTATATAAATTTTAGGGCTTCCCCCCCAAAAAGATATCCTTTAGTAAACCTGCTTTTACATGGTTTCCCAGAAGTCCTCTAATATTAATGAATATTTTCTCAATTACTTCATTCTAAAGACATGACGGTATTTTAGAATATTATCTTGAAACAAATTCAATATTTGGTACTTTTGGATATATATAGTAGTTTACTAATAGAATTCGTTTAGTTTAGTATTTTTTTAAGGGAGACAACACACTAATTATTTTTAGGAAATAACTTCATAATTCAAGTGTTTATTATCATTACAAGTAAGTATTTTAAAATTTACTTTTAAAAGCACTGCAAATTGACAAATAAGAAGGATAGGTGGGGGTAGACAAGTTCCACCACATATAAAACATATTTTAAAACATCCATTACTGAAACAGTACAGTTCTGCTGCTTAATTAACAGGCCAATCAAGGGAACATACAGAAAGCCTTAAAACAGTTGCATGTGACAGCAAAAACTGAGTATACTTCCAAGGTAGAGTTGCAAAGTATTGGGGAAAACATGACTACTCAATAGATAGCTTTGGCACAGCAAGATAGTTACCTGAAAAAATATATAGTTGAATCCACACCTCACATTTATAAACAGAATTAATTCCAAATGGCTCAAAGATTCAAATGTAAAAAAGAAAACCCCAAAAGTTAATAAAAGAAGTGTGATACAATTCTTTTGTCATCCTAACTTGTACTTGAAAGTAAAATCCTTTAGAAAAAGATAGATAAATCTGACTTTATAAAAACTAAACTTTTCTGTACAGGAAAGATCACTATAAAGAAAATTAAAATACAGTACAAATGACAAAAAGGACTAATTTCTCAAACAAGAATTTCTTAAAAATCAGGAAAGATCAAGAATAGGTAAAATCTAATGAGCAAAAAACAGACAATTACAAAAAAAGACAAATTTTACTTAAACATAAAAAATGCTTACCCTTGTTCATCATAAGAAAAATAAAAATTAAAACTATGAAGCGATACTATCTTCACTTAATGGATGGCAACAATTCTACAGTTTGATAACACTGACAAGGCTGGGGTGGAGGGTACAGGAGTAAACAAGCAATCAAACATGTTGGTGAGATTGTAAATAGCTCTCCCAGCGGAAAGTAATTTGGTGGTAGTTCTAATAACATCAACAATAACATCAGCTAATTCTTTTAGCTTTTCCTTTGTACCAGGCACTATTCTAAGCACTTATGTGTGTTACACATTTAGCCCTATGAGCTAGGTACTATTATTTCTTCTATTCTACAAACTGTGAAACCTGACCAAGGTTGCACAATTAATAATGAGCTATCAAAACTGAATAGTCTCTGGTTTAGCAATTTCAATTCTAGGTATTTATTCTACAGATCTACTGGTACATTCACAAAATAATACACGTACAAGGTTATTCACTGAAGCATTGTTTATAGTAGCAAAAGGTTAGAAATAAATGTTCACCAGTTGGAGTCAGATTAAATAAATTCTGGTACATCCATACATCAGAAGACCATGCAGCTGTAAAAGACCAATAACTGGAAGGATCACCAAGATATGTTATTATATTAATAAAGCAAACTATAGAAAACTTTATAGCATATTACTACATTCACTAAAAAGTAAAATCAGAATGTATATTTGAATTTGTGGTACATCCATAAAGAAACCTGGAAGGCTACAAAAGTAACTAACAACAGTACGTACTTGTAAAGTGGGTGGTGGGAATTGGGAAGATAGGATATGGGGATGGGAAGGAGACTTTTCATTAAATGTGTGTTTTAAAATTTATGAATTTTGAATCATGTGACTATATTACATATTTAAATAAATTATTTTGGTTTTTTTTTAAAGCAACATGCTCATTGCTTACATTAGAGATCAAGAAATATATTTTTGGGGACAAATGAAATGTTGACATTCCTAATGTTCTATAAATGAGCACTGGTGGCTGGAGATAACATTTGAAGGGACATATCATATAGGGACTAAAAATGAGGCACAGACACAGAGACTCTGAGCTCCTTTTTCCTGGTTGTTGAACTGTATGAGTATATAACCTCTTCCAATGAAAAGAGAGTCAGATGACTCAAAAGAAGTGTTGAAGATGCATGTGGGAGTGCAAAAGGTGATATTTCTACATTAATATATTATTTAATGTGTATATTAAAGAACCACATATTCATATATGTGTATGATCTTAAATGTGCATGAGTAAGTTAATCTAAATATCATAACTAAAAATTTGACACTGGACAAAAACCTTGTTTTTTGGTGTGGAATCTTCTTTGGGAAACTTGTGTCAGGGTGTCCTTACATTTGCATTTCTACATGTGACAGTGAAGACCACACCTGGCATATGTGCATGCGCCTTTCGTATCCTCATTAGTGGAATATGCAGAATGTGTCCAGCATTTTCCTGGTGTGACGGTCTGTGACAGATCTTTTAATGCATTAAAGATTTGTTCTGAATGCATTTCTTTGTCCTTTCTCTTATTCATTTTAGATTAAAAGCTTCTATATCAGAGGGTGCCAGCAGCAACAGAACCTGCCTCCTGGGAAGCACAGAACCTCTGCAAGTTTGTAGTTTATTTTGAAAATGCACCTGGTGATCACCAGGTGTTGGATCACCAGGTGCATTTTCAAAATATTCTTCCCCTCTTCCCCAGCCACACAGCTGCTGAGAACTACTGACATACATCATGCCTCCTTAATTCATTTCACATTTTCTTTTTTACTGAGAGATAAGCAAGGCAGGTCAATTTACTCTAAAATTCATACTATTAAAACTGCCAGTTCACTGTCACAGAACATTTCAAATCATCAATAATGTTCTGTGGCAGGAATGGCAAAAAGAATTTATCAGGCGTGCCAACTCTAACTGATCGGTATCAGTCATATGAAGCATGTTGATATGTATCTTTTCAGATGTCACCCTAGAATACAGTTTTTAAGTTACTGGCACAATTTCTGGAGTCCTGCTTCGAAAACCTCTACATGTGCAATATTGAGCCAGTAACTTTTATTTCTCTGTACCTCAGTTTTCACATTCGTAAAATGAAGAAAATTATAGTACCTACCTCACTGTATTGTGTGAGACTTAAATGAGACAATACATGCAGAGCATTTAGAACTCTGCCTGGCACATGGTAAGTGCTTAAAGAATGTTAGCTGTTATTATTGTCATCATCATCAATTAGTTTTAGCATAACATACTGATCTGGTTAAAATAAAATTCTATATAGTAATTCCTTGAAAGAAGGCAAAAATTTCAACTTTCCCAGATCACAACTCTACATGTTCTAAAGTGTTTCCAAGTTGCAATTCCCAATTTACTGTGAATTCTAAATATATATATATTTGGAAGCGATTGAAAAAAAAAGCACTAAATTCTTAAAATTCCTTTTTTGTTTTGATCTTAGTAGAATATAATTGTTATCTATCTTCGAAGTCTCACACCCTTCTAGGCTTCAAACCCACCTATCAGGAAAAGAAAAAAAGGGTAAGAGACCAGGGAGTATAGTGCCAGGTTATAGTTCTGGTTCTACTATTTAACTAACTGTATAACTGTGGACAAATCACTTAACCTTTCTTATCAAAATCTCCACCACTACCACCTTAGTTTATGCCGCCATCATCTCCTTCCTACTGCACTGGACTCAACAGTCTTTTTGTTTCCCATGCAGGAAACAGAGTGAGCACTTGAAAGCAACTGTCAGTTCTTCCTTTTCCCTTTCTCTTCTTGAGCAATTCAGTCCTAAAGCTTATTTGGTAATGCAGAGAAAGGCTGGGTGTCCATTCTGGTGGAGGAAGGAAGGCAACGTCATGGTGGCCCAGAGCAGGATATGAAGGCATTAGCAAGATGATGAGGTCTTCCCTGCAAAGAGTGGTCCAGAATGGGAAGTAACAGCACAAGCAGGGTGAGAAGGGTGTGTATTGCGTGTGGGCAGCATGGGGGAGCTGAGGCTATGGCACAGAAAACAGACTCCTAGAGTGGTAAAGAGGATGCTCTTGCATGGGTGTGGTCCAGTGCAGGGTGTGGAAACTTGAGTGGGGTGAGGAGTACCTCCACTTAGGAAAGAGCTATGAGCTCTTGAGCTATGCAAGATTGTTTGCAAACAGGGAATCAATCAAATAAATAAATATGTAAAGGATAATGGGAGCCTGTTTCTCACTGTCAGAAAGAGAACCACAAATATTGAAAGAAAGAAAACTAGAATGAACCCTCATGATATTGGATTTAAGTTGGAGGCACTGGTATGAAATTGTTATTTTTAATATTTATAAACAGACAAATCAATATAGATATAAAAATGTGTGATTATACATTATATTCCTATCTATATATCCATAGATATGTTTCCTATCTATGTCCACTCAGATCTTGGAATAATGTTACCTAAATAGCAATGAACATATCTAATGCCAAGATACTATATTCTAAACATAATTTTTTCCACTAAAACTTGTTAGGAAAATGGCTGTTAGGAAAATGGCTGATTCCAGGGCTGGAGTAAGAAAAATACAAGAGCCTAGAAAGTCTTGTTGTACCAGAAAGAAGTAAAGAATGATGGGAACATGTTAAAAGGAGGGAAAAAAAGACAGCTTGAAGATGGTCCTACTAGCCAAATTGGAGGCAATTTGTATATCAAAATACATAGTGATAGTAATGGACTAAAACCCACTGACTAAAATAGAAAAGCACATGCGCGCACGCACACACACACACACACACACATACACACACACACACACACAAATCAATTTAAAGTTTAGGGCTTCCCTGGTGGCGCAGTGGTTGAGAGTCCGCCTGCCGATGCAGGGGACACAGGTTCGTGGCCCGGTCCGGGAAGATCCCACATGCCGCGGAGCCTGCGCGTCCGGAGCCTGTGCTCCGCAACAGGGGAGGCCACAACAGTGAGAGGCCCGCGTACCGCATAAAAATAAATAAATAAATAAAGTTTAAAGTAAGGTAAGGAATGATATAATTATAGTCTCAGAGTAGCACCCCACAAAATGTTTTTTAATTACAAAGGGAAAGGAGTGATTTTACAGTGGAGAAGCTTGGCAGACATCACCTTAATCGAGTGAGATCAAAGAGTATATCGTTAATGGGACAAATAAAAATCATGTGCTACCTAACAGGTAGATTGCAGCATCACTTGAGTAATATTCCTGTCAGAGATTGACAGTTTAAATCTAATCATAAGGAAGTATCAAACAAGTTCATATTGGAGGTATTCTACACAATACCTGGCCTGCAATCTTCAGTGTAATGGTCATAAAAGTCAAGGAAAGATGAAAAACTATTCTAGACTGAAGGAGACATCTAACCATTGTCAAGAACATTACAGAACACTGGCAAAATCATTCAGGGGTCTGTGTGTTAGATAATAGTATTGTTTCAATCATAACTGATTGATACTGATAGTTGTATTATGGTTATATGGGAGAATGTCCTTGTTTGTAGGAAACATACACCTTTAAGGGTTCATGAGCATAAGGTTTGCAGTTTACTTTCCAATGGTTCAAGGAAAAGAAAAGATTTTTAAGTTGTATTTGCAACTTTTCTACAGATTTGTCACTTCAAGATTAAAAAAAAATTTTTAAGCCTATAATATACCAAATCAGAATTCTTCCCTGCTTGAACTCTTCAGTAGCTCCCCACAGCAACTAGGATGGAACCCATGGCCTACATGTTCTCAACTGCTTGCTCAGTCCTCACGCCCCAGCTGCTAACGAAGGGGTACTTCATTCCCTATACTCTAGCTACACCAGATATAACTAAAGCTCCTGGAACACAGGAAGCTAACTCCCATTTCAGAGCTTTGCACGGATTCTTCTTAGAACACTTGTGCCAGATTTGGGAATGGCTGCTGCTTATCAGCACTCAGCTCTCCTCTCAATGTCACCTCCTCAGAAAGGCCTTCTCTTCCCCTCCTGGTGTTCTCCATCACATTACCCTGTTTTATTTTCTTCATAGCACTAAGCACTATCTAAAATTATCAGAGTCATTTATTATTTTTTTCCTTTATTTTCAGTATCCCCCCCCCCACCACACACACACACTAGACCATAATTTCCTTGGGGATAGGGGCTATGTCAGTCTTGGTCACTGCAATGTCCCCACCATGAAGTGCTTAGATGGGGAGGGAACTCATAACTCTTGGCTGACTGACAAGCTAGGCCTCAATTTTCTTATCTACAAAAGTGGGAATAAAGTATGCCTAACGTGTAGTATTATTCATTGGATAGTAAACGTAAATTATTAAAACAGTGCCTGGCATACAACAGGTACTATACAGATGCCAACTGTGCTTCAGAAAGGAAAGCACTAGTTTGGGTCTAGAACCTCTTTGAAAGTTGAACGGAGCTTTGATTGGGGCATTTCCCCTTAAGTCTGCTCCGCTATTGACTAAGCTTTAGTAGAGAGAAAAAGTTTACTCTCCAAAACCCAGAAATATAATAAATCAAAATGCAGTTAATTTGGTGATATGGCACTGTACTAGAAGAAAAACTACTGGTTCTGTTCTTTGTAGAAATATAATTTTTTATTTTTAGAAGTACTATTTAAAAACGATTCATACTTTAAATAATGTTTTATGATACCATTACATGTTTTCCAATATATTAGCCTTTTATACTTTCTTCTTCTAACTTACCAAAATTTTTACTGACACAAGCTCTAGATTTATAAACATTAATTCATCTTCAAAAAAAGTTTCTTCAAAGTAAGCATTATTTCTGCCTGTTCGTGGATAAAGAAGACTTAATATGTCTGATTAAGGTCACAAGTTAAGTTAAAGTGAATCAAAGCCCTCTCCAGGCTTCTGACTCCCAGCGTGTTCCTGCTCTAAGCATAATCATATATTTATTGAGTGCCCAGGCAGGGCCAGGAGTGAAAGAGATATGTAAGACAGACCCTTAGGACACATTTCTTATTAACGAAAAGTCTAAATTAAAAGGAAATTGAATCTATTTTGAGTTTCTATATGGGAAAGCTGTTTAAACTATTATATCTATGGTAGGCAGAGCTCCACAAACCAAACCACAAATCCACAAGGACACTATAAGTAGAATTTCTTAAATCCTGAGAAGAAATGACTGGAATTTTAAACTACCCCTTTTACTTAACCATCTGTTACTTTTTCTGTTGCAGTCAAGACAGTGGGGAAAAAATGTTCCTAGAGAAAGACACAGAGCTTACAATCTTCCCCTAGAAAATCACCTACACCGATGTTACACTGCCTCTTTTCTTCAGTATTTCATTGTCTCCCCCCTGCCCCTGTCCACCCTCACCCACCACAAACGTACACAGGCCTTATTCATCAGGACTGTAAGTTTATGTGTTCCTTTTTCAAATCAGTAAGCCTTAATATGCAGTAACTTCCCCAAGCAAATTTCATGGGTAAAAATTTTGGAAGTAGTACAATTTTTTTCACCTCACCCACAAACATCTCCTGACTAATTTTCTGGGTAACAGTTAACACGAGTAATTTGGTGTTCAAGTTTGTGCTCACATCAGATATGCTGGCCTTGGAGGATTCTGAAAGAAATAACTAAAAAACACGTTTTTTGTGTCAAAAATACATTATAAAAATGTGTTGATCTTTGAAATTATTTGGAATATTTTACCTCTAGTCATTTATTAATTTGTTCCTTGTTCCATATTAGATTTAAGATGGCTTCCAAAATTATACTCTACAACTAGTTTAAAGGTATTAAGTGGATAAAGACATTAGCACAAAGGAAAATAAGAATAGGGGGATAACAAGGTAAAGCCAGGGGTGAGTCTGACACATAAAAGACATTTGCCAAATAGAAGTGGATCAGAATTGGGGTTCTCAACAGTCTAGAAACTAATGTAAAGAGTGGTATAAAGAGTGGGATAGGAACAGGTATAAAACCCAAGATGTGTACACGCTGGAAACAAGCTAATGGCTCAGGAGAAATTAAATCCCATTGTTGGTGCTGAGACATAAATGAAACTTTTCTCAGGGGTCCTCATAAAGGAAAACCAGAATGTAGTCTGTGCTGTTGATGCTTATCATAAGGGATTTATGGTTCTCTTCCTTAAAATGTCCCTTATTACAAATCAATGGTACAAATCAATGGTACAAATCAATGGTCCAAGCATTGTTTAGTTAAAATAATTGTTTAGAGTCCAAAACATAACTTTTTTTTTTTTTTTTTTCAGTACGTGGGCCTCTCACTGTTGTGGCCTCTCCCGTTGCGGAGCACAGGCTCCAGACGCGAAGGCTCAGCGGCCATGGCTCACGGGCCCAGCCGCTCTGCGACATGTGGGATCCTCCCGGACCGGGGCACGAACCCGTGTCCCCTGCATCAGCAGGTGGACTCTCAACCACTGCGCCACCAGGGAGGCCCCAAAACATAACTTTTTAATAGTCAGTGTAAATTCATATACATTTTAAATTATCTATTCAATTGCCTAAAGTGACCAGCTGGGGCAAGTGGGAGTGGTCACTTGTCAACTCAAGATAATTGATGCCTCTTTTTTTTTTTTTTTTAACAATGTGAAAGTCTAACAACCAGGATTACAGTTATCATTTCCAAACCTTAATCTAGAAAAATGAGACATCCAATATATACTTCAAATACAAAATATTTACAATCTAACACTGTTTAGGTACTGCGCTAACAGTTTTCATAGGCTGATTTAACAACACTCTAAGGAAGATATTACCCACAACTTTTATAGTTGAGGAAACTAAAGCAAGGAGAATGTAAGTAACTTGTCCCAAACTACAAAGGCACACAATACTGTAGCTGAAATTACATGCAACTCTGCAATTGGGTTTAAGACCTTATATTAAATACTTTTCAGATACTGCTCTACTTGCAATGCCATGAGACAAATAACAGAGGGAAAAAGTAACCTGGTAAAATCCCAAATAAAGACCTCCCCCGACAAAAAAAAATAAATAAAAATAAACACTCCAGGCTCAACAGACTTATCATAAGGTAGACACGATTTTTTGCTATTTAATCAAATATTATCCTTTACAAGTTTATATAAATAGCAGCACATGGATCTTTTTTCCAACCACCTGAATGAATGATGCCCTGAATGAGAGGTCTGACTGTGACGGTACGGAGGGAGAGGAATGCTAGGCACCGCCTGGATCTTTGTTCTGGGACGAGAGACTGCTGAGGGCTTTGTTGATTAAGCGTCACTCATTCATCCAGATCCCCACCCAGTGTTGTGTCTACAGCTCCAATACACAGGTACACTGTGTATGTGAGGCACATATTTATTAGCTGTTTACCCAAAATCCATTCTCCACTCTCCTTCTTACTACATGAAAGAGCTCCAGTTTTTTTAGGTATTTGCATCAGAAGGCAGTTTGTAGCTGATCCAAGTCCATTCTGATGGTCACATTCCCACTCCAAGCAACTGGCTTGATCCATGGACTTTTCAGGACTCTGGCCAATGAGATGTGAAGAAAAGTCTGCTGATACCTTCTAAGATAAACTGATAAAAGGAAACATACAAGAAGAAAGTCCTTTCTCCTTCCACTGAATAGCAGCATGTCCTTCACTGCTGTGTGAGTGTGTGTATATGTACATGTGTGTATCTGTGTGTGTGAGAAATACATATAGATGCAAACAGGCAAAAAAGAAGCAGAGAAATAAAAACAGATACTAGAAAATGAGGCACATAGAAAGGAATAAATTTGTTAAAAAGGGGAGAGGTGAGACAACAAATATCTGAGAAAACGTAGAGCCAACCTCTGCTGCCACCACACACAAAAAAGCTGTGTCAATATTATCATTTCTTTAAAGCTTAAAGAGAAGGCACTCTTGCTCTATACATCATTTAGTACACTATCAAGAACATTTGAAGATTAATAACCACAATTTCAGGATGGGAGTAAAAAACTGGTTCAAAAATAGCAACTCACACAGAGCAAGGACCAGATTAAATAAATTTGGTATCTGTTTGTATCTTCTGAATGTGGCTATATGCAAATCCAGACTATAATGATCTTATGAAAATGCATTTTTTATTTTTGTTCCCATAAATATACTGTTGAACAGCTATGGCATTATATCTAGATCCAACTCTCAGATTCCATGCACATATTGCTAAATGTCAAATGTATTCATATTCATTTATATTTGAATGCTGCTTTGAGTGGCAAACTATAAATCATCCATTCAAAAATAAAAATACAAATAAAATGGATATGCAGCATTATTTAGCACCACAGATGAACTTTATTTATCTTACAGTTAAACAGTGAAGTGAATAAGCATTTTCAAACAGAAGCTCTGACTCTGAAAACTTATAACTAAACTGCAAAAACTACAAGTTCCTCCAAGTATCTGAGTTTTCCTCAAAATCTGTTATTGTTATACCTTCATCTCCACAGACAGAAAATTCCTTACTTTGAATATCTACTTTATTGAATCTCTTCTTTATCAGAGCATCTAATGCTCAATCTCTCTTAAAATGTTTTATTATCTACAGTTACCTTAATTATTCTGTATCAAGCTGTTTTTATAAATACCTCATAAATGGAGAGGTGGTTAAAAAATTTGAATGACCCTAAATAAATCAGTTTAGTTCATCTTATTGGTCCAATTATTTACCACCAGCCGAAGCTATATAAATTCTCTTTCCTTCTCCTCACTAGCCATCCCTTCTTAGATTTTTATTGTTGGAATATGCCAAGGCTCAGTCCTATTAAGTCCTGGGACCTCTTTTTTTCATCCTTTAGTGACCTCAACAAATGTCATGGCTTTAAATACAACCTATCTGCTAACAACTCCCACATATATATCTCCGGCTGGATCCCTTCCCTGACCTCTGGATTTTTATGTTCATTTTCATACGTGACTCCCTACTCAGCACCTCACTTGGGTATCTGATGGGCACATCAACATTATACAATCAAATCTGATTTCTTCACCTTCTCCATGTTCTTCCCAAACCTGTTCTTCCCAAAGTCTTTGGCATCTCAATGCCAACACTTAACTTCTAGTTTCTCAGTTCAAAAACCTTGGTATAATCCTTGTTCACTCACAATTCATAGTCCACCAAATAGCAAACAGCTCTCTGTCTTCAAAATATCCTCAGAATCTGACCACTCCACACCACTTCTGCCCTGGTCCAAACTATGATGCCTCACTGGGGTTGGAAGAGCTAGTCTCCAGCTCTGGCCTTCTCCCAGTCCATACACACTCCACATAGACATTATATTTTGTCCTTCCCAAGCAGAGTAATTGATTTAGAACAATTCTGAACATGTCACTCCTCTGTTCAACTGTCGTCTTCCTATCTCGCTGAGACCAAATCTTATAAGGCTCTACATGATCTGACCCCTGGCGACCTCTCCGACCTCATTCCATTCCAGCAACACTGGTCTCCTTGCTTTTCGTGAAACATGCAGGCATACTTCCACTTTGCACTTACTGTCCCCACTGCCTGAAATTTCTTCTGCCGGGTATTCATGTAGTTCAAGACCTCACCTTTTTGGGTTTTACATAATCACCTTCTTGGTAAGACCTTTCCTAACCCCTAATTTTAAATTGCATTGCTCCCCAACACTACCTCTTCTCCACACTTATCACTATATGACAATACACTATAAGTTTCAGTTGTTGCTTACTGTCTCTATCACTAGAATATAAGACTCGTGAGGGCCTTTCTTGACCACTGTCTCCCTAGTGCTTAGAATAGCGTCTTTTATATGTTAGGTACCTAAAAACATTTGTTAAAAGGTTTTCGTTGAATACTTCTACCTTAAATGCCATCTCATCATGACATAAAGTTGCACATCTCCAATTTTCTTCTTCCTCTTATATGCTATAGTTCAATTTGTAAAGCCACAATCTGCTTTCCTTACAATCTAGAAATGTCAAGGGTCACTAAGAACTTGAAACAAGGGCCACCCTCATTCTTTAAGTGCTTCAGATTCTATCTTCCACCTACATCTCTCTCAAATTTCTCTGCTCTGCAACTCCACTACCACCTCTTCAGTTCAGGCTCTCGCTGAATCCACACAGTCCAAAGGAAAAAGCCCATATTCCTCATCCTGACAATTAAGGCTCCTTTCCCATCTGACTGCGGCCCATCTTTAAAACCACATCCCTCAATTCTCCTGTACCCTGCTCTCTACACATCAACCAGGGTTCCTCAGTTTAGCACATTTTTTTGAGCCTTTACTACTTTTCATAATATCCACTCACTAGTCTTCAAGCAACAATTACTTACTCATTCTACAGGACCCATCTCAAGTATTACTTCTGTAAAGCCATCAAAATAACAACAGCTAACAACCACTGAGTGCTTTCTATAATCCAAATAATTGACTTGCATTGTATCATTTGATCCTTAAACAAGCCTATTAGAAAGGTACTAACAATGTCCCACTTTATACATGATAAAATGAGGCTTAAAAATATTAGGAAGGGCTTCCCTGGTAGCGCAGTGGTTGAGGGTCCGCCTGCCGATGCAGGGGACACGGGTTTGTGCCCCGGTCCGGGAGGATCCCACATGCCGCGGAGCGGCTGGGCCCATGGGCCATGGCTACTGAGCCTGCGCGTCCGGAGCCTGTGCTCTGCAATGGGAGAGGCCGCAACAGTAAGGGGTCCACGTACCGCAATAAAAAAAAAAAAAATGTTAGGAAATGTGCCTTAAGACTTAATAAACAGATAAGCTAAGATTTGATCCCAGGTCTATCTAATTCCAAAGCCTAAATGACAAAACTCTAAATCAACAGCTGAACTGACCTTCAAATGAGTATTCTACAAGTCTTTACTGAGTTTAGGTCACTTCGAAACAATTGATTTTATTGTTGTGAGATAAGAAGTATAAACCACAAACTCTAAGAAGCAGCCACTTTACAGCTACCCAGATAATAAATCAAGGAATTCGCTATAAAACATTATTTTCCTTTGCAGGAAAACACATAATTTTTGTGGGCATGTTTGTGTGATAAGAAAAAAGTAATAATAATGTCATAATTGCCAATTGACAGATATACAAAGTTACAGGCACGGTAAAAGACAAGAGCCTTGTATTTGCATGCCACGTAGCCCACCTGATAAAAATCACCTGATATGTCTAACATGACCTCTGGAATGTTACATCAGTGCTCTACTTCTACCCAATAATTATAACTACACTAGTGTATGACCTTCTTGGTAGAGCTTCATTTCACTGACCTTTGCATTATGAGTTGCTTTGCCCAGTTTGCATATAACTTCCCACCCAAAGGTGACTTTGATGGAGCTTCTGAAGGTAGCCCCAGCAGGTCTCCATAGAAATGGCCCCAGGGTTGTCTCCAAAGTGCCCTGCTTGAGTTGCCATGGTAAACAACCAGGCTAGATTGCTCTATTCAGTTCTCTGCCAGGGTCTCCATGGTGACTGCAAAGGAGGGCTCCTTAGAAGGACCTCAAAAGGGCACGTTTCCATGGTGACCCTATCCTGCATATTTCTAAGCAACTTCCCTTCAGTTGTTCTGCAACCAACCAGAGCAGGTTCATTTTGAGAGTAACCCTGGAAGGTTGCTCCCAAAGATATCATCGTAACACACAGGTATTTGGAAGTGAGGTCTGTAATCAAATAAACTGCTTGAAAATGTAAATGGTACTATTCACAAATCATTAAATTAGTTCCTATGCATTTTAGGATCTGTTTTTGATGGGAAACAAAAAAATACTTTCTCTGTTTCAAACCTTAATAAAAATTATCTTACAGAATATAATGCAGATAAAGTTTCAAATTTCTCCAATCTTACAACATAGCAGCTAACTAGGTAAAAAATACTTTATAGTGGACATGTCTCACACACACACACACACACACACACACACACACACAAAATGAAATCCAAAATACAGATGGATCATCAGGTTATAATGAGATATCAAGGAAATTTTTATAGAGCAAAAGACAAAATATTTGCAAGTCAAATGAAAAGAAAAAATGTGTTTTTTAGTTGAGTTGGGAAAGCCTAGCCATATTTGGGCCTAAACTATTTTTTCCTGTGTTTTTGTGGTTGGAACAATCCCAACTACTCTTCCTTTCAATTTAAAATACGAATATAAGCCATTCTGAACAGATGCTTGGTTTTCAAGCCATTTTACTATTCTCCTGAAACTTTAAAATACTGTACTTTTCCTAGTATTTAGTCAAGGGCAATATTTTATCTAATCACAAATTTCAATATCCCACAAATTTAAATATCTTTAGAAATTATTTAACAAATAAAAACATTCTACAGTTACAATGATACAATTATAATTGTTGTACATGTGCTCACCCATCTCTGTTCATTCCAGTTGACTTTTTAAATTAAAAAAATATATATATGTACATATATGTGTGTGTATATATATAATATAAATATAATATATATAAATGTGTATATATATTTATCCCTTACTGTATTGAGAAGGTTAATCTTGGATTTCCTCTTTTTTCTCCTCATCTTGAGGTAAAAGCAAGAGCTCCCCCTCGACCACTAGTTCCATTTGTTCTACATTTTCTGTTAGTCTCTCTCACAGATTCCATTCTCCTACTCTGTCCACAGCAGCCCACCACTCCCCACTCACACTCCATGCAGGAGAATAAATTTGAGTTTGAAAAATAAGCAGAGTTAAGAAAGGTGAGGATAATTCATAATCACGTTTTAGTGAAATCTCAACATTTTACACAAAGTCTGATTTTGTAGAGACTTATTGCTTCAAATGTTCAATATGTTTTTATGAAGCCAAGCAATCACTGCAAGTTTCATTCATTCACAATATTTATTGAGTGACCACCATGTACCAGGCACTGTTCTCTGGGCTGAGAATACTTCAGGAAATAATTAAAAAATTCCTACCCTCAAGGTATTTAGATTATGGACAGGGAGAGAAAGAGAAAGATAATACAAAGAAAACCAGTAAGAATTTCATCTTTTGTGTTAGAAAATTATTAAAGCTAGAGAGAAAATTAAAGAAGGGAGGATGGAGGTTAGCTCCCAAGCCAAGTTGGGATGGGCAGCAATAATACTATGGATTAACGGGGGACGGGGGGGTTGGGGGCTGGGGGGGTGTTTCAAGGACTCCCCCATTCACCGACATAAGTGTACTCTAAACCCTTAAATTAAAAATAAAATTAGGAAAGTCTCTTTCATAGAAAATGTAATAAAAGTTAAAGTAATGAGTGATTTCTCCAACTTTTATACTTGCTCTCTGAGAGGCAGCATGGTCTGAGGGAGGCAAGTGATACTCTTACCTCCAGTCCTACTTCTGTTTCAAGAACTATATAAATTTGGGCAAGTTACTCTACGTTTCAAGCCTCTTCCTCTGTTTTAAAATGATAACAATTCTGATCTGATAGTATCATGACAACATGCAAAGACAAGAAAATATAAATGCTAAACTATTGTGCGTGAAAATATAATGTCTGATATTTGCTTTAGAGTACTTCAGAAAAAACAAAAAGTGAGAAATAGGTGAAAAAAACTGGGCAAAATGCTGGGAATTAATGAAGCCCAGTGGTGGGTAAATGAGTTCATTATATTATTAGATCATTTTTTATGTTTGAAAATTTCCATGAAAAAAGTATTTTAAGAAAAGGATTAAACTTGAAAATGAAGATACTTCCTTTGTAAAGATTTTTACAATAACTAGAAAAATATGTATAGGAACACCAACTTACCTTGTACAAATTTCTTATAAAACTAGTAAAAAGTAGATTTATTTACTGAGTACTTACTAACCTTCTGGAACAATGTTAGGTACTTTTTTCCATACTTTCTGAATTCAAGCACTCTAATTTAAAAAAAATTAACTTCATACTTTACTCATTGTAAGAAAAAATATAAGACAGAAAGGCAGAAAAGCATTGTAAGCTTACAGACTCCCCTGGTACTCAATGTATAATCGATTTTTGGAAGAAATTTTAGTATCATTTACTGAATGCTTAAAAAAAAAGCACGTAATAGAGCTAATACAAATTTTAGACAATCAATTCTACGTGATTATAACAAGAAATTTAAAAACTTACCAGATCAGTATCTGCCTTTTTAGAGGTCAAAGCTTCAACTTTGGAATCCAGTTCTGCCTGTATTTGATCTCTTCTTTTCATGACACCCTTCATATTAAAACACAGGAATGAAACAGGTTGTATAGTTTTAATAATCTTTGTATAACAAAAATATACATTTGAGAATATAAATACCATCTCTTCCCCAAGCCATCAGTCATCTAGGGGTGTAATGACTTAAAAAAAAATTAATCTCTAAAAGCTAAACTGATAGCAAGTATTTAAAGGAAACTTTTTCATAATCTTTTATTAGTTTTCCCAATGTACACCTTACTGGTTTAAGTACTTTATGTACAAAAGACATGTTTTGATGGTGCACTCTAGGCATGTACAGTTCTTCAAAAAGAGCAAAGAACTAAAAAAGTCAACAGGAGCACTGAAAATACGTGCTATGGTGTAAACTGGTTGCAGTTGGGAGGGCACATGGGCTACACATCTGAAAGTATCTACAATCAGCCCTCTTATTGGACTCCAAAGGCATAGTTAATCAAAGTCAATTACAGTGGGGAATCAAAATTGAAGTGTGCATTCACATCTTAAGATTTTATTTTAGCTTAAAATATGTAAGTATTAACCGATTAGCCAAGACTGAGGAGAAAGCATGGCATCTGCTCTGAGAGGAGTTCCATCTTGGTTTCTTGAATAACCATGATTTCACGTTTCAGTTAATACACCCTGGTGAAGGAATTGGAGTGCAGAATTCATCTACATCTTTTATAATGTTTTCTAGTCTTTTTCAATGTCTTTCCCTTGGTGACTCACTTTTCTTCCAAGACAGTCTTTGTAGACACCAAGATTCTTTTTATTTGTACTCATCTTTCACTGGTTTCCATAGTATTAATTAAATAATGAAATCGTAATAATGAACACAAGTGGCCTAAACAGTTCAAGGCAAAAATAAAACTAACTCTGGGTAAGCAAACAGCTCAGCCAGGGAGAGCAGAGTTGCAGGACATATAAGAGAAGGGCCTTAGTGAAGTACAGGTCTTTTGGGTATTTTCAGAGGAAGGGAAGAACCTTAACCACAAATCAGTTAAATGGAACCAGATAAGCTGGCTCTACAGTATTTGAGAGAATATTGAGAGGCATTAAGGATAAAAATCATCCTGAAAATGACTCACCCTGGTTTTGTGCCTGGTGGAATCAATCTTAAAACGTTCAAAAGAGATGAACATTTCTCTTGTTTTCAAAAAAATGAATAGAAAATTCAACTAATTATCACAAATTCTTTTATATTTACTTCAATGTTTAATGGCCATTAATGTCAGGAACCCCTTCCTTTCTCTAACCCAAATGACACATACTATAATTTAGTCCCATTAATTTTATGTATGTTTCCATAAATATGAAATATTGTGCTTCATATAGATAGAAATATTTTAAGTAAGAGGTGACTTCAGAAGACAACTAGTAAAAACTGCACAAATTTAGTCAAGGCATGTATTTTTCATTATTTTAGCTCACATTGAAGAAAATATTCCAATATAAAACAGAAGCACAACTTCAATATAAGTGCTATTGATTATACCCTAGGAACCTACAAAATAATACAATCAAATGAGGACCTATAAAATAATTCAATTCCGGTTGCTATTATAATTTTTCCACACCTTTAGTAATACAGGACTTAAATTGCATAATTTCCATCCCGATATAAAGAGCAAAACATCTAATTAAGGGAAAAGAATATAATATTTTTAATGATAAAAATCAGATCTCTTTGAACAGCCACACAAGAGAGATCAATAATGAAGTAAACCAATGGAATGTAGCCAAGGAAATTGATGGAGGCAAGGAGGAAGCACCTCAGCAGTGAAACATTAGAGGACTTTGGGAAGCAGGGAGGGTGTGTTTATGGGAGGATCACAACAAAGTCAAGTAACAGCAGAAATCCGAAATACCTACAAAATATTTAATGATTCTGTGAAAGGAAAACCTAAACATGATAAATACGAAAGAGGCAGATATCATGCCGAAAGGCTAAGAGAACTTTTCTTAACAAGACAAAGTAAAAAAAATTTTTTAAGCCTCCCAAATCAAGAGTACATGAATACAGAAACCAGACATGGGTTCAAGTCTAAATGGCAGAAAAAATGGACTATAACTGAATGCAAGCTGACTCCTTCCCCCACTGTCACCCTACAACACCAGAAAGCTGAGGGTATCAGTTCAACTGTGCAAGGTATTGTGAGCAGAGAATAATACTGGATGAAAAACATTAGCTTTGCAGATAGCATTGCTAAATCCAAAATACCTGGAAACCTTAACTTGAACTGAGGAGGTTAAATGCAAAACTCTGATATAAGAGGAATAAAAGCCTTTTCAAATAGTGAAAGAAACATGTTAATTTGAAGGATCTCTTTTCAGAAGCACCCAGAAGACAGAACAAACATCAAGATCCTACTCAAGTACTTTCTACATAATGATACTAAATATATTGCTAAATCAAATGTACCTAGAAGCAAGAAAGCAACTCTTTCATGAAAAGAAATTTCTCAAGTGCTGAAAAATTTTAAAGTAAAATTTTAAAAGGCTGGAAAAACTAACCATACTCCCTATGTAAATCTTGACTGAGGATGCTTCAAATCTATCTTATAAACTGTTGTTGCTACTGTTGAAAATTCCTGTCTTTTATTAACATATTCTTCCACTCATCAATTCATTCATGCAGTGAACAAATATTTATGAGTATCTACACGCAAAGCATCCTTCTAGGATGGGAAGATAGTGGTGAACAAAAAGAAATAGAAACTGCCTTTATAAAGCATATAATCAGGTCAGGAACTAAGGTAGAAGTAGAATTAGGTGTTCTTACCATTAACATTTCGCTATAAAGCACATACTCATGTACGACAGGAAGCAGGGCCTCTGAGAGTCCAGACATCCGTTTTTCAGTGGCCTTACAGCATCTGTCAATGCAGCTTGCAACACCTTTTAGAGTATCAGCCAGATCTTCTTCTGATGCTGACCACAGAATATGAATTGGGCCATATTCTTTCATTTCATCAAAATATTCTAAAAAAACAATAAGTTCTTCAATTTACAGGAGTTTTCAAAATCCCTGTATTACAGACAATAAGAAAGGACCTTATTTTCTCATTGTGCACATGTTCTTGTACATGAACATAAGAATATGGATATCATCTTTCATTAAATTGACCTGTCATCCCAATCTGCTCAACTGGTCCTTGAATGAAAACTTTCCAAGTGTAATCGATAACATGCTTTTTCATTCCCAAAAGTGTCCTGGCTTGGGAGATAAATTATACGATCACTGTATCTATCACAGACTTCTGCCTACCAAACAAACTATACCTGAATACCTCATAGGCAACGTGACCTAAACAAAACATGTCTTCTTTTTCCTCTTATCCTGTTTATATATCCTCTTAATGGTAATTGCTTCCAAAAAATGTGGGGTCATCCTAGACCCTAGACTCACACCTGCACAGAGCCAGTCAGCAATTCCAATATTTCTAAATCTCTATCTATCTATCTATCTATCTATCTAACCATCCATCCATTTACCCACCCACTTACCTACCCACCCACCCACCTCTCCTCACTTCCACTGTCATCAGCACCTCTAACCTGCACTACTGCAAGGGACTTCTAACAATTCTCCCTCTTTCAATTTTTGTCACAGTATGTGAACAGTGAAGTTTCTTAGCTGAATTAGAAAGTCCTTTATGATCAGTCCCTACCTTGCCTCTCCAGGTCTAACTCCTCAGATTCTCCCCCAAAGATATTTTAATTCAAGCCAAAATAACTGCTCATTCATGAATATCTCATGATTTTTCCTAACTTAAACAATGCATGTATCTTTTAGTCTTGCCCTCTACCATTTCTATCATCTGACAAACTACTTCTAATCCTTTAAGTCCTAACACAAACAAATCTCTTCTGTTTCTGTTCCAAAGACTTCTTAGATGCTTTGTCCTCAATGAGTCTATTATAATTTTATACTTCTATTAAAGCCTATCATAATTTAATACTTCTATTATCCCACTTTACTATAACTGCTTGCATAACTCACACACGCCTAGGCCATATGCTCCAAGACTCAACTGGGCAGGGTCTTATTATTTTTTTAATCTCAAAGCCTAATACATAATATATTCAATATATATTTACATATCAATGAAAGAATGAATAACAAAAGACTATTCAATGCTTGATAAGCCAAAAATTTATCCAAAAATTTGGATTTCATTTTAAAATCTTAATGTTTTTATATGTTTGCTTTCACACTATCAACTTTTAATGACAGACGGCTTTTTATTGTAGAGAATGCATGAGTAGTGAGTGTTTTTGGTTTAATATCCATATAAATACAATTAAATTCTCTATATTTAATCATCTTACTAGTCACTGGGGTTAGTTGAAATATGTCATATTGCTCTAAATTAAACTTTTTACTAAACTATTAAAATTTCAAAAGTGTATATGATCAAGTAAACTAAAAAAGACTTTAAAAATTAAAAAAAACAGAAATATTAGTTGTCACCTAAGGAAGATATTCGGTTTAATGACCACTAGAGCCCTTCCAAATTGCATCCTGCTGATCTAGGCCTATCTTTTATTTTAAATAATCACCAAACTAAACTAATATTTCTAGAAAATATTCTACTTTATTTCTTTTCTCAATTTGTGTATATATCAAAGTGTGTCATTAACCCCGTGTAGTATTTATTTTTATATAGAGAGCTTCCCTGAAATTCTAAAACTGTGCTTATACAGCACTCAAATCGCATCTGTATGCAAACACTTAATGAGCTGCACTGTAATTTGTCCATTAATATATCTGTTTCCCCAACTAAACTGTGAGCTCAAGGACAGGTACTATCTTAACCCTCCCTCAATCTTTAGCACAAAGCAGCAGCACAACATGTGGTCAATACAAATTTGCCTAATAAATTGGGGAACACAAAACAAAATCACAGAAAAAAACTGAATAAAAGTAAATCATAAGAGAAATGACTCGTTGTGATCATAAAATTCTTTATGATTTAAATATGAATGAAACACCCTATATAGCTTAGACTCCCAGAACTACCAAAAAAAAAATCTATCATTTTGAATGAAATCTTGACAAGTGGGCTTCACATTCGAAAGACCAAGAAATCCCTCAAGTTTGGGTCAGTGTGCATTCACTCCTTGAAAATGAGAGCTCAGATTTATAAAGTCTACCACAAAACCCACTTTTCGTTTTGAGCATTTCACAAATATTAGAGTATATCAAAGATTTTAAAACTAGTCCCTTGTGCTGGCAAATATAAAGCATATTGATATTCTACAGAAATCTTAAGTGTCAAGAGTTTCCAAGCACCTCTTTGAATTGCTATACAACTTAACTATGCATCAAGAATCTACTTAATAGAATTGGAATCACAGAACCTAGTTAAAACAACTGGCTTCTTGACATTTAAAAAAAATGACAAATGGTAAATACAAAGGCAGACCAAGAGGCATAAAACAAATTATTAAACTATATTTAGTCACCACAATGACCTCACCAAGTCAATACATAGGAAAGGAAGTTAGAGAAAAGGCAATACACACTCAGATATAACAATTTTTTCTATATCTCTTTTAATAACCAATCAATTCTTGATAAAGCAGATTTTCATACCACCAAATCTTATGTTTATTCATTTATTTTTTCAATCATTGAATAGATTTTAATTGAGCATCTACAATGTGTTAGGCGCTATCTAGATACCAGAAATAAATCAATCCTTTTCCCTTTTTGTCCTGATGGAACTTACAGTTTAATGTGGGACATGGACAATAAAGAAATAAACCATCAATGTAGGGACTTTAAGTAGTTCATCTCTAAAACTGATTTATATTAGGAAATATATTTTCTGAATTAGTCATCTATTTTTAATGTAGGTAAATACAATCAGAAAATTAGCAAAAACTCATAGAATTAGAAAAAATCATAATGGAATAAATTATTATTTTTTAGTATTTATTTATTTGTTTGGCTGCATTGGGTCTTAGTTGCGGCATGCAGGATCTTTAGTTGCAGAATCTTGAGTTGCCGCATGTGGGATCTGATTCCCTGACCAGGGATTGAACCCAGGACCCCTGCATTGGGAGCGTGGAGTGTTAGCCACTAGACCACCAGGGAAGTTCCATCATGGAATAAATTCTAACTTGAAAATAGGAAACAGGACCTATTTTCCCACATATAAATCTCTGCCATTGGTTGGACAGGCCTAATGAGTACTTGTCCCCCCATACAAAAATCACTAGAAACTGTGAAAACCCTGTTTCCTGACACATCCCTTCTTTGATTAAAACTATAGCTTATGTTGAACATTTGAGACCAACTACATCCAAAATATTAAGCTCTTTATCACTATTATCTATAAATGAGAACAGGACAGCTAGTGATTAATTAAAGCAAATGGAAACCGGCCATGACTACATTCAAAATCATTTAGGAATCAGAAATTTTCACAATGGATCTGGGAATAAACCACACTTTGAAGGTGAAATTCTAACTTAATGTTGTGTGATTCCTCTGTAAGGAGCTTGGAAGTCGCCACTGGTCTTAACAAGAAAAATGCCGAGCAGACTGAAAAGCCAACATTTTTTTGGATCTGTGAGAGAGGGGAGGACACAGTACAAACCACTGCCTGCAAGACTGAAAAGACAGACACATGGATACAAGGAATCTTGTCTTCCTGGAGCAGACTCAAGAGGGGAAATCACTTCTGCAACCAGTGCCGGGGGGTAGGGAGACTGAAACTGTCAATGATGAATTGCTGGAGGCTCAGTGTGGACAATTCAAAGAGTTAAAAACTCCAGAGGAACCCAGTCACGAGGGGACCCCACAATGTTGTGAGATTTACCCGCAAAAGCTTACACAGTAAATATCAGATAAAAACTACTTCTGCTTCCTGCAGGGGGTGGGAAAATGAACCATTTTGAAATAGCCTTCTCAATAGCCATGAGGGCCTGCCCTCATGGGAAACTAGTTAACCAGAGCATAACCTGCTGGGGTATTATCAGAACCTAACTGACCTGGAAGGGAAATACCCAACTTGAGCCCACTCTGCCCATCCTGATCCAACTAAGAGGGGGAAGAAAAAAAACTGAACTTTTGTGAAGCTCACGGTCCAGAGGCACAGACTCACTAAAGGACTGAGACCTAATCACAGGCCTCTAGAATACTTCCTCTCCCCGACACCTCACTGCCACATTACTAAAGGTCTGTTTACTTTTATGAGTACATCATGTCCGGCTACCAATAAAAAAATTACAAGACATAGCAAAAGGCAAAAAACACAATTTGAAGAGAGAGCAAGCATCAGAACCAGATGTGGTAGAGATGTTGGAATTATCAGACCAGGATTTTAAAACAACCCATTAATATGTTAAGGGCTCTAATAGATAAAGTAAACAGCATGCAATAACAGACAGGCACTGTAAGCAGAGACAGAAATACTAAAAATGACCAAAAAGAAATGCTAAGTTGATGTTGCCTTACCACACCAGCAAATGTAAAGATCCATCAGAAATCAAACAACTTCGAAATCACATTTCAGTGATTCTACATACCCCTTTCTTCCTTGTAAATTCTCTGAGATATTTTATCTATCAAATTTATTTTCTGGCTAAATATTTCAATAAAGTTATTCATTTCCATGAACTCCTCGGGGCGGCTTTTAACTCCTCTCATTGATAATGCAACCGCTCTGACCGTCTGCCCCATCCTGCTGAGTAATCCAGGCCCTTGCTTCTTGTGAGAAGAGAGTTCCTAGACAAAAAAATAAAATATTCGTGATGAAGCAGACAATGATATTCCAAGTCCCAACAACAAAAAAGAAATCTAATTAGAAGAATAAAATAAAGATAATAAAAATGTTTCATATACGTCTTTTTTTTTTTCACGTTAATTTGAAGCAGATGAGTTTAGGGTACAGTTCTTTCTCTAAATCTCAGTCTCCTTGATAACATTCCTTTTCAAAGAGCTCATATAAAATATGTTTCCTCAGAGCATGGATCTTTCAAAGAACAAGGTTTAACAGAAGGAATCGCACTTAAGGAGATTACTGGAGAAGATAAGAAGGATGATATGAGATGAAATCCATATTTTATAACAGGAATTTAATAGAAAAATGATTGAGAAAAAGATTTCTTAGGGTCTAACTGTAACTACTCCCTGGGAAAAAATTGGAAAACTTCATTAATTCTTTAGTTATAATAATAGCTAGCATTTATTAAGAGCTTAATGTTGCAGGCACTATACCTGCATTCTTATATACATAACTCATAATAACACTATGAAGTAGGTTCTATTATTATCCTCATTGTACAGAAGAAAATAGAAGCAAAGGAAGGTTTGCTCAAGTTCCAAGAGCAATGAATTAGTGGATAAGGATTGGAGCCCTGGCAGTCTGACCCTAGGGGCTTCACTGCTAAGCACTAACCCGCTTTGTCTACTTAAAGTCACTAGAATAATTGGTAAACAGATACTCCCTGACCATAGCTCTGCAACTAACTTAACTGGATAAACTGTGACACTATCTCCATTGGCTGACTGTCTTTGGAGAAAGATTTTTAATAAAATATATAACTAGCTGTTTCTAATTCTAGTTAACTTAGGAGGGTCAGCTACAGACTTGCAAAGTAGAAATGCTATAAAAGGATACACTACAGTATTCCTTCAGAAGTATGGCATACTAAAAAAGAACACCAAGAAGGAGGACAAGGGATTCTGAGGATGGTTGTAGCACTTACTGAAACACAGGTTTGAGATCAAATAAAAGATGAAGAGTAACATACACACAAAAAAAAATCTATAACAATGCTGACTACCAAATCCACAGATAAAAATATTATGTATTATTTACCCAAATATTAAACAACATATTATCTTTCTCCAGATCTTCTTTCCTAAAGGTCTTACACAAAATAATATATAAACTTGTTTATTTCCATGTCAATATGATTTTGTGTGCAAATAATAACAGACGCTATTCTTGACCAGGCAACACGTCTATCGAGGAGTGCTACCACATCATTTGATAGAGTAAACATTATCAGAAACGGCACAAGTCACAACTGGCAAGCTGTTACTGCCACTGCTGACTGCAGATAATGTTTCTAACAGCTTCTAAGGGTCTGGAGTCAGGCCACAAATTCATCTCACATAAGTTACATAGGGCTTCCAGACAGCAAGTACCGTCAAGATTGAGATGAATCACTTTTTAGCTTCGATCACTTTGGCAACAACCGAGAGATAGAAAACTCAACACTGGTAAGTATTTAATACTGACCATTGTTCTACCTATCATCTTTCTTGGTGAGTTACATCTTCCTAGAATAAAAGAAAAGGAACATATAAGGTTTCTGTATTAGAAATTAGACCCCCTTCAATTAGGTAATTGAAGGGAAAGTAAGGAAATTATATTATTTACCTATCTCTCCATCCATCCATCCATCTATTTAATAAAATCTTTTATCCTAACTTGAAAAGCCCTGACCAATTACTACTCAAAACAGTGTCAATTTTTAAATGTTTATATATTTTCAGTATTGGCAATATATGCAAGGAGTACCCAGGCATTAAAAAAAAATTCAGCTACCAAGAGAAATATGAGGATGTATATGTGAGAAAGGTACAAGATTTTCATAATGTTTATACGTAGACGTGACACAGGGTTGTATCTGAAGGATCTCTCTCCAATGTTTAAAAACACATCTTAATTCGAGGCCACTCTTACCTGATTTATAAAGGTAAATAAGAGAAAGCATACAACCTACTACACGTATAGATACTAAAGGATTATATGAGTATAAATTAAAATCCTTTACCCAAGCTTGTGCAGTAAGAAAAACTTTAAAGTCTTCATTAAATGTTAGAGTTGGATGATCAGCAATTCGGTTCAAAAATTTATGCAATGCCTTCCTGCGTGTCTCAATGAAGTCATCGTTAAAGCGTTCCACCATTCCTTTCACTATAAACTTTTCTGGCAATGGCTAGGGCAAAAAAATTTAAAAAGGTATCTGAACATTATGTGGCACAGGATTAAAAGGAATTCTACACTTTTTCTTTTTGGAAGATTATTTGAACGTGTGATCATTTCTTATAAAAATAATTTTTCAAAATTCACAACGCTAGAGCCAAACACTAAAATCTTAACACATTACAATACTTTAAAAAAACAAATCTGTACATAGATTGAAAAGTTTAAAAACAAATGTTCCTAAGATAAATGAATTATACTGAATTAAAAGGTCTGAAATTGGGTGTTAGGCATTCTAACGATTCACAAGACAAAATGGCAGTTATTCTGTGAAAAAAAAATGTAAACTTACTGGAATAATCAGAGTGGGGTGTGCTTCTTCAAGTCTTTCTTTCAACCAAAGGAAATCTTGATAACGTCTCCTAACTTCAAATTCACTGGAGTCAAATTCCCCACGAGACGTCTGAAGAAAGTAGGAGAAAATAACAGCACATGCAATATAAGACAGAAGACATTTGCCTAATGTTATTTTAGACATTCTGAAATAAATGGGTCTCTAAGAAAAACTAACAAATTCTAATTATTCAGTGTTTGTCAGCCTGTCTTTTTTTTTTTTTTCTGCAGACATCAATTCATGTAGCAGATGAAACAAAGCAAACTTTCCAGTATTCCCAGAAAGAAAGCAAACATCATGCTCAAATTTAAAATCCAAACTGAAAAAATCTGTCTTAGAGCAACCATCTGTCTTCCACAAGATTTTAACTACTATTATCTTTGGCATGACTTTCTTGCTAACAAGAAAGTGTGTTCTGAATTTAGGTTTCAAATATATTTCATTTTTCAAGATGATCAGAATTCAGAATTTGAGGAAAGTCCTATTTTTGCAACTTGGAAAATAACCTGAACATAACTGAGAAAAAAATGTTTTCCTGGAATTTGCTCAAATGAATTGCTTTGATAAAATTTGCTTTTAGTATTTGAAAATTCTAACATTATACAGAGTGATTTTACTGCTTTTTAAAAATGTCATTAATGGAAATTTAACGTGAAAAGAAAATCTTCCTATCATTTCTCAAGGAATTCTGAGCTATATGCCTAAACTCCTAAAAACTAAGCAAATACATTAAAATATCTGTTCTTAACAAACTAAAAATCTATTCCAACACACATGACAAGAAGAACATGGGTAAAATATCAACCTCACTTCTATTACCTGAATCCCAAGCCAGATACAAAAATAGCTTAGATAATGCGCCCTCACCTATCATAAGAGAAAAAGTCATTTATATATTTCTTTTTAAAAATTATACACAGTAATATTAAGTTTGAGATTTTCCTGGAGAAGTAAACATGGAATAAATAACACATTACATATTTCACATTCACCAGAAATATCAATCACCCACACAGACGAACACAATTGTAAAATTAAGCAGTTCAAGTCAAAATAAGATGCAATCTTAATTGTCATAAAATAAGGCTCACAAAAGCTATACTTGACAAAGTTTATTCTTTTAAAATGAATGTTTAGAATATCATAAAATATATCTTAGCAAAACATTCCCTTTTTAGCGGGAAAAAGTGGAGGTAAATGAGATGCGGAAGTCTAAGGAACTACATGTTCAAAAAACACTACAAAATCTAACTATTATGCCAAATGGTACAAGTTGTGGAAATGGTAAAAATAGGCAAACTAAATCTAGTAGAAACAATTTAACAAATATATATACAAGTTGGTATGTGTATATATATATGCAAATACATAAACATGCATACATACATATGCACACAAAACATGTTTAGAGTCACTCATTAAACAACACTTACTGATACCTCCTCATACCTGGCACATACGTATAGGTTCACTACCCATTTCCAAGAAAATAAAATGGCATAACTAACAATAAAAACACTCAAACACTGGGAAGTTAAAGTAAGATAGAGCTTTACATGTCTTCAAGAATTCCCAAAACTTCAAGTAAACACAAAAGAAACTTGTATAAATTCCAGGAAGAGAAAGATATAAAATCAAGTCAAATAATTGGTTGATTCTGTCCTCATCACCCTGCCACTGACTTAAAAGAGGAGTTCCCTAACATACTACAATAACAGAAGAAAACAGAGGATAAGTACAAATCTTAAGGACAGTGCATTCTTTCTTCCTACTCTAAGACTTCACTGGGCTTCTAAAGGGTTATAAGTTATATATTATTTCTGCTCCAAAATAACTTTTTAGAACACAAGTTCTTTCTAAGTTGGAAATTTATCATCAAACGCTGTTATTCCTACTGTTTGGAAGTTTTATCTCTATCTTCTAATCTAGAATACAGTTTCCCATGGAAAGTAAATTGTAAATGGTGTTTCATGTCTGACCATAAGAGCTTGCATACTTGAAGTTTAGGACTAACGGACTCATGTGATCTATATCTCAAAATGCATTTATTTAACAAATACTGACCTTTGGTCAAGGGCAAACACTAAATTGGAGGATTTAGAAAATTGTTTTTGAGGGAAAATGAATCTCAGAATCAAGAATACACTTTAACCCGCAACTACATACTGGCAGGCATTGATGAGTTTGTCTTCATATTGAGGATGTGAGAGGACAGACCCTTATTAAACCTCTGAGTTCTTACTCCTACATGTCCTAGGTCAAGGCAAATCTCTAATTTCTGAAACAGAATGTACTTCTTTAGAGCACTCACCTCAGATATTCTAACCTGGAGAATAAAGGATAATTTCCCATAAGGGGAACAGATGCCAGGAATGTGGGCTTCCTGATATAATTATTTACAATCGGGTCACCCTTAAGTATTTCTAAGTAGGAGGTTGCCAGTGTACACGTAGGTATATGAGCATGTGCATTTATCCTTTTTTTATGAATGTGTATCTTTATTTTTTATTTTATTATTTTTAACATCTTTATTGGAGTATAATTGCTTTACAATGGTGTGTTGGTTTCTACTTTATAACAAAGTGTATCAGTTATAAATATACATATATCCCCACACCTCTTCCCTCTTGCATCTCCCTCCCTCCCACCCTCCCTATCCCACCCCTCTAGGTGGTCACAAAGCACTGAGCTGATCTCCCTGTGCTATGTGGCTGCTTCCCACTAGCTATCTATTCTACATTTGGTAGTGTATATATGTCCACGCCACTCTCTCACTTTGTGGCAGCTTACCCTTCCCCCTCCCCATATCCTCAAGTTCACTCTCCAGTAGGTCTGCACCTTTATTCCAGTCTTGCCCCTAGGTTCTTCATGACCATTGTTTTTTGTTTGTTTTTTAGATTCCATAGATATGTGTTAGCATATGCTATTTGTTTTTCTCTTTCTGACGTATTTCACTCTGTATGACAGACTCTATGTCCATCCACCTCACTACAAATAACTCAAATTCGTTCCTTTTATGGCTGAGTAATATTCCATTGTATATATGTGCCACATCTTCTTTATCCATTCATCTGTCAATGGATGCTTAGGTTGCTTCCATGTCCTGGCTATTATAAATAGAGCTGCAATGAACATTGTGGTACACGACTCTCTTTGAATTATGGTTTTCTCAGGGTATATGCCCAGTAGTAGGATTGCTGGGTTGTATGGCAGTTCTATTTTTAGTTATTTAAGTAAACTCCATACTGTTCTCCACAGTGCCTGTATCAATTTATATTCACACCAACAGTTCAAGAGGTTTCCCTTTTCTCCACACCCTCTCCAGCATTTATTGTTTGTAGATTTTTTGATGATGGCCATTCTGACCGGTGTGAGATGATATCTCATTGTAGTTTTGATTTGCATTTCTATACTGATTAATGATGTTGAGCATTCTTTCATGTGTTTGTTGGCAATCTGGATACCTTAGTTGGAGAAATATCTATTTAGGTCTTCTGCCCATTTTTGGATTGGGTTGTTTGTTTTTTTGACATTGAGCTGCATGAGCTGATTGTACATTTTGGAAACTGATCCTTTGTCAGTTGCTTCAAAATATTTTCTCCCATGCTGAGGGTTGTCTTTTCATCTTATTTATGGTTTCCTTTGCTGTGCAAAAGCTTTTAAGTTTCATTCGGTCCCATTTATTTATTTTTGTTTTTATTTCCATTTCTCTAGGAGGTGGGTCAAAAAGGATCTTGCTGTGATTCATGTCATAGAGTGTTCTGCCTATGTTTTCCTCTACGAGTTTTATAGTGTCTAGCCTTACATTTAGGTCTTTAATCCATTTTGAGTTTATTTTTGTGTATGGTGTTAGGGAGTGTTCTAATTTCATTCTTTTACATGTACCTGTCCAGTTTTCCCAGCAACACTTATTGAAGAGGCTGTCTTTTCTCCACTGTATATTCTTGCCTCCTTTATCAAAGATAAGGTGACCATATGTGCATGGGTTTATCTCTGGGCTTCCTATCCTGTTCCACTGATCTATATTTCTATTTTTGTGCCAGTACCACACTGTCTTGATTACTGTAGCTTTGTAGTATAGTCTGAAATCAGGGAGCCTGATTCCTGCAGCTTCATTTTTCTTTCTCAAGATTGCTTTGGCTATTTGGGGTCTTTTGTGTTTCCATACAAATTGTGAAATTTTTTGTTCTAGTTCTGTGAAAAATGCCAGTGGTAGTTTGATAGGGATTGCATTGAATCTGTACATTGCTTTGGGTAGTAGAGTCATTTTCACAATGTTGATTCTTCCAATCCAAGAACATGGTATATCTCTCCATCTGTTTGTATCATCTTTAATTTCTTTCATCAGTGTCTTATACTTTTCTACATATAGGTCTTTTCTCTCCTAAGGTACGTTTATTCCTAGGTATTTTATTCTTTTTGCTGCAGTGGTAAATGGGAGTGTTTTCTTTTTCTTTTTTCTTCTTTTTGCGGTACGCGGGCCTCTCACTGTTGTGGCCTCTCCCATTGCGGAGCACAGTCTCAAGACCCGCAGGCTCAGCGGCCATAGCTTACGGGCCTAGCCACTCCGCGGCATGTGGGATCCTTCCAGACCGGGGCATACACCCATGTCCCCTGCACCGGCAGGCGGACTCTCAACCACCGCGCCACCAGGGAAGCCCGGGAGTGTTTTCTTAGTTTTACGCTCAGATTTTTCATCATTAGTGTATAGGAATGGAAGAGATTTCTGTGCATTAATTTTGTATCCTGCTACTTTACCAAATTCATTGATTAGCTCTACTAGTTTTCTGGTAGCATCTTTAGGAATCTCTATGTGTAGTATCATGTCATCTGAAAACAGAGACAGCTTTACTTCTTCTTTTCTGATTTGGATTCCTTTTATTTCTTTTTCTTCTCTGATTGCTATGGCTAAGACTTCCAAAACTATTTTGAATAATAGTGGTGAGAGTGGGCAACCTTGTCTTCTTCCTGATCTTAGTGAAAATGGTTTCAGTTTTTCACCACTGAGGATGATGCTGGCTGTGGGTTTGTCATATATGGCCTTTATTATGTTGAGGTAAGTTCCCTCTATGCCTACTTTCTCGAGGGTTTTTATCATAAATGGGTGTTGAATTTTGTCGGAAGCTTTCTCTGCATTTACTGAGATGATCATATGGTTTTTCTCCTTCAATTTGTTAATATGGTGTATCACATTGATTGATTTATGTATACTGAAGAATCCTTGCATTGCTGGGAGAAACCCCACTTCATCATGGTGTATGATCCTTTTAATGTGCTCTTGGATTCTGTTTGTCAGTATTCTGTTGAGGATTTTTGCATCTATGTTCATCAGTGATATTAGCCTACAGTTTTCTTTCTTTGTGACATCTTTGTCTGTTTTTGGTATCCGAGTGATTGTGGCCTCGTAGAATGAGTCTGGGAGTGTTCCTCCCTCTGCTATATTTTGGAAGAGTTTGAGAAGGATAGGTGTTAACTCTTCTCTAAATGTTTGATAGGATTCACCTGTGAAGCCATCTGGTCCTGGGCTTTTGTTTGTTGGAAGATTTTAAATCACAGTTTCAACTTCAGTGATTGTGATTGGTCTGTTCATATTTTCTATTTCTTCCTGGTTCAGTCTCAGAAGGTTGTGCGTTTCTAAGAAATTTCCATTTCTTCCAGGTTGTCCATTTTATTGGCATATAGTTGCTTGTAGTAATCTCTCATGATCCTTTGTATTTCTGCAGTGTCAGTTGTTACATCTCCATTTTCATTTCTAATTCTATTGATCTGGGTCTTCTCCCTTTTTTTCTTAATGAGTCTGGCTAATGATTTATCAATTTTGTTTATCTTCTCAAAGAACCAGCTTTTAGTTTTATTGATCTTTGCTATCATTTCCTTCATTTCTCTTTCATTTATTTCTCATCTGATCTTTATGATTTCTTTCCTTCTGCTAACTTTGGGGATTTTATGTTCTTCTTTCTCTAATTGTTTTAGGTGCAAGGTTAGCTTCTTTATTTGAGATGTTTCTTGTTTCTTAAGGTAGGATTGTATTGCTATAAACTTCCCTCTTAGAACTGCTTTTGCTGCATCCCATAGGTTTTGGGTTGTCGTGTTTTCATTGTCATTTGTTTCTAGGTATTTTTTTATTTCTTCAGTGATCTCATGGTTATTAAGTAGTGTACTGTTTAGCCTCAATGTGTTTGTATTTTTTACAGATTTTTTTCCTGTAACTGATATCTAGTCTCATAGAGTTGTGGTTGGAAAAGGCATCTGATATGATTTCAGTTTTCTTAAATTTACCAAGGCTTGATTTGTGACCCAAGATATGATGTATCCTGGAGAATGTTCCATGAACACTTGAGAAGAAAGTGTATTCTGTTGTTTTTGGATGGAATGTCCTATAAATATCAATTAAGTACATCTTGTTTAATGTATCATTTAAAGCTTGTGTTTCCTTATTTATTTTCATTTTGGATGATCTGTCCATTGGTTAAACAGGGGTGTTAAAGTCTCCTACTATGATTGTGTTACTGTCAATTTCCCCTTTTATGGCTGTTAGTATTTTCCTTATGTATTGAGGTGCTCCTATGTTGGGTGCATAAATATTTACAATTGTTTTATCTTCTTCTTGGATTGATCCCTTGATCATTATGTAGTATGCTTCCTATCTATTGTAATAGTCTTTGTTTTAAAGTCTATTTTGTCTGATATGAGAATTGCTACTCCAGCTTTCTTTTGATTTCCATTTGCATGGAATATCTTTTTCCATCCCCTCACCCTCAGTCTGTATGTGTCCCTAGGTCTGAAGTGGGTCTCTTGTGGACAGCGTATATACGTGTCTTGTTTTTTTATCCATTCAGCCAGTCTATGTCTTTTGGTTGGAGCATTTAATCCATTTACATTTAAGGTGGTTATCGATATGCATGTTCCTATTACCATTTTCTTAATTGTTTTGGGTTTGTTATTGTAGGTCTTTTCCTTCTCTCGTGTTTCCTGCCTACAGAAGTTCCTTTAGCATTTGTTGTAAAGCTGGTTTGGTGGTGCTGAACCCTCTTAAGTTTTGCTTCTCTGTAAAGGTTTTAATTTCTCTGTCAAATCTGAATGAGATACTTGCTGGGTAGAGTAATCTTGGTTGTAGGTTTTTCCCCTTCATCACTTTAAATATGTCCTGCCACTCCCTTCTGGCTTGCAGAGTTTCTGCTGAAAGATCAGCTGTTAACCTTATGGGGATTCCCTTCTGAGTTATTTGCTGGTTTTCCCTTGCTGCTTTTAATATGTTTTCTTTTTATTTAATTTTTGATAGTTTGATTAATATGTGTCTTGGCATGTTTCTCCTTGGATTTATCCTGTATGGGATTCTCTGTGCTTCCTGGACTTGATTAACTATTTCCTTTACCATATTAGGAAAGTTTTCAACTATAATCTCTTCAAATATTTTCTCAGTCCCTTTCTTTTTCTCTTTTTCTTCTGGGACCCCTATAATTCAAATGTTGGTGTGCTTAATGTTGTCCCAGAGGTCTCTGAGACTTTCCTCAATTCTTTTCATTCCTCTTTCTTTATTCTGCTCCGCAGTAGTTATTTCCACTATTTTATCTTCCAGGTCATTTATCCATTCCTCTGCCTCAGTTATTCTGCTATTGATCCCTTCCAGAGAATTTTTAATTTCATTTATTGTGTTGTTCATACTGTTTGTTTGCTCTTTAGTTCTTCTAGGTCTTTGTTAAACGTTTCTTGTATTTTCTCCATTCTATTTCCAAGATTTTGGATCATCTTTACGATCATTATTCTGAATTCTTTTTCAGGTAGACTGCCTATTTCCTCTTCATTTGTTTGGTCTGGTGGGTTTTTGCCTTGCTCCTTCATCTGCTGTGTGTTTCTCTGTCTTCTCATTTTGCTTAACTTACTATGTTTGGGGTCTCCTTTTCACAGGCTGCAGGTTTGTAGTTCCTGTTGTTTTCCGGTTTTGCCCCTAGTGGCTAAGGTTGGTTCAGTGGGTTGTGTAGGCTTCCTGGTGGAGGGGACTAGTGCCTGTGTTCTGGTGGATGAGGCTGGATCTTGTCGTTCTGGTGGACAGGTCCACGTCTGGTGGTGTGTTTTGGGCTGTCTGTGGCCTTAATATTTTAGGCAGCCTCTCTGCTAATGGGTGGGGTTGTGTTCCTGTCTTGCTAGTTGTTTGGCATAGGGTATCCAGCACTGCAGCTTGCTGGTCATTGAGTGGAGCTGGGTCTTGGTGTTGAGATGGAGATCTCTGGGAGACTTTCACCGTTTGATATTACGTGGAGCTGGGAGGTCTCTTGTGGACCAGTGTCCTGAACTTGTCTCTTCCACCTCAGAGGCAGAGCCCTGATGCCTGGCTGGAGCACCAAAAGCCTGTCATCCACATGGCTCAGAATAAAAGGGAGAAAAAAAAGAAAGAAAGAAGAGGGTAAAATGAAATAAAATAAAATAAAGTTATTAAAATAAAAAATAATTTAAAATATTTTTAAAGTAATAAAAAAAAAAAAGAAAGAGGAGAGCAACCAAAGCAAAAAACAAATCTACCAATGATAACAGGAGCTAAAAACGATACTAAAAAAACCAAACAAACAAAAAACGGACAGCCAGAATCCTAGGACAAACGGTAAAAGCAAAGCTATACAGAAACATACACATACACACTCACAAAAAGAAAAAATGGAAAAAAAAAAAATATATATATATATATATATATCGTTGCTCCCAAAGTCCACCTCCTCAATTTGGGATAATTTGTTGTCTACTCAGGTATTCCACAGATGCACAGTACATCCAGTTGATTGTGGAGATTTAGTCTGCTGCTCCTGAGGCTGCTGGGAGAGATTTCCCTTTCTCTTCTTTGTTCTCATAGCTCCTGGGGTTCAGTTTTGGATTTGGCCCCGTCTCTGCGTGTAGGTCACCTGAGGGTGTCTGTTCTTCGCTCAGACAGAACAGAGTTAAAGGAGCAGCTGATTCATGGACTCTGGCTCACTCAGGCCAGGGGGAGGGAGGGGTACAGAGTGTGGGGTGAGCCTGCGGCGGCAGAGGCCAGTGTAACATTACAACAGCCTGAGGTGCCGTGTGTTCTCCCAGGGAAGTTGTCCCTGGGTCACGGGACCCTGCCAGTGGCAGGCTGCACAGGCTCCCGGGAGGGGAGGTGTGGATAGTGACCTGTGCTTGCACACAGGCTTCTTGGTGGCTGCAGCAGCAGACTTAGCGTCTCATGCCCGTCTCTGGGGTCCGCGTTGTTAGCTGTGGCTTGCGCCCATCTCTGGAGCTCGTTTAGGCAGTGCTCTTAATCCCCTCTCCTCATGCACCAGGAAACAAAGAGGCAAGAAAAAGTCTCTTGCCTCTTCGACAGCTCCAGACCTTTTCCCGGACTCCCTCCGGGCTAGCTGGGGCGCACTAGCCCCCTTCAGGCTGTGTTCACACAGCCAACCCCAGTCCTCTCCCTGGGATCTGACCTTCGAAGCCCGAGCCTCAGCTCCCAGTGCCTGCCCACCCCAGCGGGTGAACAGACAAGCCTCTCGGCCTGGTGAGTGCCGGTCGGCCCTGATCCTCTGTGCAGGAATCTCTCCGTTTTGCCCTCCGCACCCCTGTGGCTGCACTCTCCTCCATGGCTCCAAAGCTTCCCCCCTCCGCCACCCGCAGTCTCCGCCCACAAAGGGCCTCCCTAGTGTGGAAAGTGGAAACTTTTCCTCCTTCATAGCTCCCTCCCACTGGTGCAGGTCCCGTCCCTATTCTTTTGTCTCTGTTTTTTCTTTTTAATTTTGCCCTACCCAGGTAAGTGGGGAGTTTCTTGCCTTTTGGGAGTTCTGAGGTCTTCTGCCAGCATTCAGTAGGTGTTCTGTAGGAGTTGTTCCACATGTAGATGTATTTCTGGGGAGGAAGGTGATCTGCACGTCTTACTCCTCTGCCATCTTGAAGCTCCTCCTGCATTTATCCTTATAATCTTGGTGTCCATGAATGTAAAATTTTTTTAATATTTATTTATTTATTTATTTATGTTTGGCTGCATTGGGTCTTCGTTGCTGAACGCGGGCTTTCTCTAGTTGCGGCGAGCGGGGTCTACTCTTTGCTGCGGTGTGCAGGCTTCTCATTGCAATGGCTTCTCTTGTGGAGCACAGCCTCTAGGCACACGGGCTTCAGTACTCGTGGCATACGGGTACTGTGTGCCAATGACTGTGTTGTATAACCTTTGGCAAGTTTTGAGTTTCAGTGGGCTCATTCACAAAATGAGGGTAAATCATAAGATCCAGATTGTTGTGAGCTTCAGATGAGTTAAAACATATAAAGTGGTTAGAACATTGGCACAAATTAGTCCCACAATAAAAGTTAGTTTAACACACTATAATATTATCACTATCACTATTACTACTACTACTACAAGAGCAGTGCATTTAAAATATGATGTAATGTGGATAACTCATAAGAACTGTATGTCTATGATTAGAATGAAATCCATAGGGTGTTTTATAAAGTGTCTTTCTGAAAGAAACAAATGAGGGGAAAATAATTCAGTTTCACAAAATCTTTGCTAGAAAGGGTAATGAAAATGGATGATTATAATTATAACAGTAGTAACAGGAGAAATCTGGCTCTATTCTTAGCAGTGTGTCTGTATTAACACACTAAATATTCACAAAGACCATACGAGGTTAGTACTGTTATCTAATTTACAAATGAGGAAACTAAGCATAGAGAGGTTAATTAAATAGCAAGGAAGGGGGGCGATCAAGATTCAACTCCATGCTGCCTTGTTCTACAGCATCTTGATATGACTATGATACTATAAATTTCTTCACTCACTCACTCACCGAAAGGTTAAATTGCTAACTTGCTATATCCCAAGGATTGTGTTTAGAATTATGGATAACTTAAGATACAATTACCTTCCTTGAGAAGCTCACAGACTCATTGGGAATAAATACAAATAAACACACAGTTAGTGACCTACACACAGGTAGGTGTCAATTACTGAATACTTATTATATGTTAGGCACTTTGCTAAGTGTTTTACATTGATTAGTTATCCTAACTTAATTCTTACAGAACCAGGTTCTACTATCATTTCAGTCTTATAAATTAAAAAACAAAAAAAACCCTGAGGCTTAGAAGGACTAAATATAGGCTTTTGATTTCTTTGCTACACTGACTGTGGTATCTTATATTCTTTAAGAGTTCAGTTAGAACACTGTGAGCAAACAGAAGAAAGAGGACTCAGCATGTGGGGCAGAGGTGGTGGGCATCATTTTGAATTGTATCTTGAAAAACAAACAGTAACTCTTCTGTCTGAAAGTGGGAAGGGCATACCAGACAGAAGAAAAAGCATATGCAAAATCATGAGAGCAAGAAATAGCCTAGAATATTCAGATAAAAGAGGTAGTTCTATGCAAGTGGAGAGCAGGGGTATTACAAGTCGGGAGTAAGAGGTGAGTCATATACGGTACGCTGGCCCCAGACTGAGAAGTTCTCTATATATCATACAAAGGAGTCTGCACTTTGTTCTGTAGGAAGTGAGGAGCCAGGGAAGGATCTTAAGAATCTGAGTAAAGAGATCAGATATATACATCTTTATGCAACATAATTAGCAGCAGTGTGGAGGCTGCACTGGAAGAAGTGATTATATACACAGGGTCCAAAAGCTTTGCAGCTACAAAAGGGATGCACTACAAGAGATGTAGAGTGAGACTTCATAAACAAAATATTATAACTTATAAATAGAATTCTTGAAGGCTGCTATTACACAAAGGACCTTAAAAAAAGATTATACTATTTGTTTTTTTTTACTTTTTCAGAGTAAACTGTCTTTTTGCAGAGCCTTGTCCTAGGAGTCAGGAGACTCAGATTCTAGATCTGCCCTTGCATCATTAAACAACCAACAGTGTTTCATATATTGATATAAGATAAAGTGGCCATTTGCTCTTATTTGGAAAACAAATGAAATTATTTTTTTGGAATCTTCAGAAGAAATGTGAACACAAAATATTGTATCATGTTTTTAACTAGTTGTTTTCTTTATTAGCAAACTGAGGCTCTTCTTTTCCAAATATATTTCTTTATAATTTTTAAACTAAAAACCTAAAGTGTTCCTATTTTAATAAGCACAACTGCTAAAATACAAGTGACTGGTACTCAGGTTAATTCGAATTCATATAGAACAAGTGAAGGATAGATAAGATGCAATGTCTTACTCAAAATGGCTGAAAAACTAGAAGTCAATTCAGTTAAGATTCTCTAAGTTGAGTGTCAAAGTGAACAATTCAGTTAAGATTCTCTAAGTTGAGTGTCAAAGTGAACAAGAAGCAGTTCCAAGAGTTCAAAAAAGCAACTATATTCAAGAAAATGTTCATTAAATACTTACCTTAGTAATAATCCTATAAGTAATGAATGTTTCAATTGTAGTAACATGGCTTTCAGGTTCATCAACTGTAATGAAAAGATCTTTCAAATCTGGCTCATCTTCAAACTTGACTTGGTTTATCATTGATAAAGGGGATGTTGGCATCACAGGGCTGAAGGAATTCATGTCCATCAATGAGGCATCCTAGGAATAAAACAATCAAAAATTAATATCTATAAGGAATAAAAAGTTAAAATCCTCTTTTTCTTAGGCACGACAAATACTAATCAAATATGTCAAGAACAAAAAGGATAACTGGACTCCTGCTTAAATAAGGTATATGGAACATGTATTTTTATCTCTGCTTCTTCTCAAAATCCCACTTTAAAAATGACAGTAAAGAAACAAAGACAGAACAAGACAAAAAGTCATAAAAAGGCATAAACCCTCAAGGTAAAAAGAAGAGACTAAGCAAACAAAGTTAACTACTTTTTTGGAAACTGGAAATCTGATGGTTGAGTGGTAACTGAAAAGCAGTGCAGAAACAGCTAAAGTAAATGTAGGAGAGAATGGTAGACCAGGAAAAAGAAGGCACATTTATGACACAGGATCACAGCGACACTCAAGAATTATAGGTGCCAGGAACCTGTGGACATAGAATGCTGGAAGAGTTAAACCAGAGGATTGGTTAAAAAGCTCATAAAACAAAAAAGGAGTTAGTACCTCAGATTCCCTCACCTACCCCCATGCAATCAGGTGACTTTTCTTCCCCAATTTTGCAAAAAACCTGGAAATTTGCTTTCTGGAGTGTCTCTGAACTCAAGGGCACCAGGCAGGATGGAGGGAGAGAGAGGCCCTATGAAAATACAGGTATCAAGGGAAAGTCCTACATACTAGAGGAAACGATATCCAGCCCTTTCCCCTCATTTGGCCCCAAGAACGTGGGCAGCAAGATGTTGAATGTCTACTCAGCTTGTCAGTACCTGGTGCGGGAACTACCAAACATCTCAACATGTGGAAAGCCTCTGATGTGAAAGATTCACAAATAAAGAAACAAAGAGAATACAGGAAGCAGACAGAATAGAGAATATAATGCTTTAAAAATAGATGAACTCATTAGCGATAAGAATGATATCAAATTCATGAATAAAACAGGTGTTATTTTTCAAAAAAATTCAGAGAACAACAGGAAAACCAATAAAAAAGGAGGCTCATGAAAGTTGAAATATGATGGAAGGATAAAAACTCAACCAGAAGTTCAAAAGATTTAACTTGAGAACTAAGCTGAACCAAAAGAACATGGGATGGAAAAGGAGAGAGAAGTATTTTTAAAAATTAAAGGATCCAGGTAGATAGTACCTGAGTGAACAGAATTCCAGAAAATGAAGAAGGAAAATGTCCTCTGAATTGAAGTATTTCCAGGTTGACAGGGCCTAGCAGGCCTCCTCAAAATGAAGAGGACAGTAGTGGGGTGGGTAGTATCCCTACAAGCATCTATCACCATGCCATTTCATAACAGTAGGGATTTTCAATTCCTAAAAGCTTCCAGAGAGACTATAAACAGGTAAAATACAATAGGAATGGCTTCAGATTTCTCAGTGGTTAACACTGGTAACTAAATGATAATAAAATAGTATCTTCAAAATTTTTAGAGGAAAATATTTCCTACCTAGAATTATACATAGCCAAACTGTCATTCAAGTATGCAGGTAGAATGAAGCCATTTCAGATAGGAAAGATTTCAAAAACTGACTTTCCATGTACCCATTCTTACACATTCTTTGGAAGACTCTTCACTTTTCCAAAATAAGGGCATATACCAAGAAAGAAGAAATATGATCTGAAAGTAAGAGATTCAACATAGAAGAGAACTAAAGGAAATTCCTTGGATGACAGTGAAAGAACAGACTTAGAGAACAACCTATACAGACTAGAGCAGAAAGACTCCGGGGGGCAAGGAGATGAAGAGGGAAAGAATAAAGGAAGAGAGGGAGCAAGGAAAGAGAAAGAGCAAAAGAAAAAGGGAAAGAGAATGAGGGAAGGAGGGAGGGAGGGAGGGAGGGAGAAAGGAGGGAAGGGAGGAGGGAAGTGGGGAGGGAGGGAGGCTGACAGAATACCTGATACATTTAAGCATAATGAAAGGAAGCATGCTATATTAGATTTTGTAGATGAATTGGTGCAAAAAAGCCAAGAGGCAGAGAAAACAAGAGAGGGAGAAAGTGAGGGCCTAAAATAAAGGAATGAATGAATGATGAACTCTAAAGAAAACAAAAGGTACAAGAATGAAAAATGTAATCATAGTTCATTACATGGCTTAACTGAATAAAAATAAATTGTTCTTAATACTGAATTTAACTAAAAATGGTGATACAGTTATATTAAGATAATGGGGGAAAAAACATATGTATATGTTTGAAGGGAGGAGACATTGCCTATAAAACAGTTTCAAACATGCCAATACCATGAAGGAAAAGGAAGATGAGGAACTGTTCCAGACTGAAGCAGACCAAAGAGACACAAGAGCCAAAGCAACATATGATCTTGGATTGGATTCTGTTCCAAAGGAGAAGAGCCTTTGTTTTTTCTCTCTAAATGATATTATTGGGACAACTGAAAATTTTGAAAAGGTCTGTGGATTAGAATATAGTATTATGTCAATATTAATTTCCTGATTTGCATACTTATACTGTGATTATGCAGGAGAGTGTCCTTGTTTTCAAAAAATATACACAGATTTAATTAGGAGTAATAAAACATGTCTCTAATTTACTCAACTTGCACACACACAGAGAAAACAAATGTTGTGAAATGGTAATAACTGGGAAATCTAGATTCTTTGTGGTATTCTTGCAACACTTCTCCAAGTTTGCAATTATTTCAAAATAAAAAGTATATTTATAGTTTTCAAAAGTCAAATCATCTGACAAGGCTTAAAATAAAACGAAACAAATTAAAAACAAAAAAGCAGCATCACATGCTCCACTATTGCTATTACCAGTTCATGCTCCTCAGAAGCAAATTCAGAACTCTATTAGCTATTTTTGCTCCTTGTTACCTTCCTTATTTCAAAGTAACATATATTTTCTTTTTTTTAATTTTTCAATTTTCATATTATCAGTAGGTTTCCTACTAAGGAGGATGAAGAGTATTTATTTAAGCCAATTAATTATATGAGTATAGACTCAGAGTCCTATTTTACTCAATGGGTTATAATCCATTAATATAATTTATTTTGATGTTCTAAGTGTCCAAAATTTGCCTAGTAGGAGCTCCTTAAAGCTGGCATCTGTGTGTTTTTGATATGTCTTCATTATTCCTTGAGCACTTTATTTTCTGGCATAGCAAGATGTTTCAGATATATGTTATATTTTCCCTGCCCCAGTCATGGAATCAGACATTTCTCCAAGGAGCTCTGGTTTCTTTTAGAGGAGACTGGTATTTAGAAAACAAGATATAAATGCTAGAAAATATATGTATATTAGGCATGATTTAGACCAAGGAATAGAGGACAAATTACAGTTGAGTTGATCAGACACACAAAAACATGGAGACAATAAATGTCTTGCAACAGAAGTTTAGTGAGACAAATTATGGTATATACCTACAATAGGATACAATAAAGTCTATCCGTATACTAGAATACAATAAAGTGATTAATATTTTAAAAGAATATATAGTAACTTGGAAAAAGATTCCCAGTATGGTATTAAGAGAAAATATTAGCTTATAAAATTTGTATTCAACTAGATTCTAATGCATGTACGTGTATTTGTGTGTGTATGACAGAGGGGGATCAGAGGGTAGGAGAGAAAAAACAGCGCACTCACGATATGCGTGCACTCATGAACTTAGAAGCTATACCAAAAAGTTAACAGAAGTTATTCCAGGTGTTGGGATTGCTGTTGAGTTTAATATTTTCCTGTCTGAGTTGCTGTATTTCCAAATATTCTAAAATAAACGTGCATCATTTTGAAAAAAGGTTTTTAATTGTTTAGAGTCAACACTGTATCTAACGTGTTCAGAAACAGTAAGAACTACTGTAAAAAAAATACAGTAAAAACTACTGAAAAAACTACTGTAAAAAAAAAACCAGTAAGTTAAAAGAGCTGTCTAGGGCCATTTTGGCAGAAGACCTTGGATTACATATTTGATTATCTGTTATTTTTTCTTAATTCAAAGTTGTATAGTTAAATATGAAATTTAAAAATATGTCCGGAATCACATGAAAATGGGATTGTCAAAATAAATTATGGGATGCTAACACAATGGAATACTAAGCAGCCATTAAAACCAGAATTTAGAGGTTTCAAATAAATGTGCAATCAGCATGTACAAAAATCTCTCTCAATTATCATTTCATATAAACAGTAGTTTTTTAAGTTGATGGGCAAATGTGCTTTAAATTTCACTGACAATGCATACAACCATGTGCTTTGGCGTTCTTTGTAGTCACCCTCTTAACTCACCACAACCCACTTCTTTTACCTACTACATAATTTAGCATTCTATTTCTTCTGCTTAAAATGCATCCTTTTGTAGAGTGGAAAAGATCTGCCTGAATTTATAAAGGCTCACAATTCCAATGAGTGTAGTGTGGTGTCATAAAAATATGCTTCAATATCTAGCAAAGGAAGAAAATTACAGGCTGAAATTTAGCAACATCCAAGATTTCAGTAGAAGGATGTAAATTACTATGAATCACTCAAAAACATTCTTAAAACCTCAATAAAAGTGACTATCCAAAGAGTTTTATATTCGCTTCAAAAAAAGGAAAGAAAATATACTGACAATACTTAAAAGATTTACATTTGGACACGAATAAGCAAAGACAATAAGTGTTTGAGAAGATCCAAAGAAGTAACTGACCAAAAAGAACTTCACTTAACTTTTTGTGGTTGATGCTTTTCAGGAGAAATGGATCGTTAAAATTTGTTCTTTCCAAACAAAGTTCTTACCTCCACAATAACTCATGCCTCTTTCTCCTGCTAGTTCTGTCTTTCTCCCCGTCCTCAACCTCATTTATACATTCGTTCATTCTTAGCATTTGGATATACATCCATTATCTTATGATATTTCACACAATGAAAATACATCTTTTCATTTTTTTTCTTCAAGAGATTAAAGCAGAAGAGAAAGTATTTGCATGGTAAATCTCTACTTCTTAAATAACATTGAATACCTTTCTTATAGCTAGCATAGTGAAAACACACATTCACACAGGCGCACACCAAAAAATCTTGGGATGGTTTCAGGCTGAGATTTGAATATGTATAATACAGAAGTAAGCCAAATTGTCACAGGAAGTCATTGTCTTTTATCCTTACTGCAAACCAACACATTCACTGTAAGAGAAACCATTTAAGTGACTTTCCTGAAATGAATGGACATTAGCACTGTGCTAGCATAATACTGAAATTTATTGAAAAGTCACTTACAAATTAAGGGTAAGTTTTCTTTGTTCCTATTTTTGGTTTATTATAAGCATTTGTTGTGGGTTGAACCATGTCCTCCCAAAATTCATATGTTGAGGTCTCCCAGTATCTCAGAATGCGACCTTATTTGGTGACAGGGTCTTTACAGAGGTAATTAAGTTAAAATGAGGTCACTGGAGTGGGTCCTGATGCAATATGACTGGTATCTGTATAAAAAAGGGGAAATTTGGACATAGACATTCATAGAGGGAAAACATGAGACATAGGGAGAAGACAGCCATCTACAAGCCAAGTGGAGAGACTGGGAACAGATCCTTCCCTCGCTGCCCTCAGAAGGAACCAATCCTGCTGACACCTTAATTTCAGATTCTAGCTTCCAGAACTGTGAGAAAATAAATTTCCGGCTGTTTAAGACACCTAGTCTGTGGTACTTTGTTATGGTAGCCCTAGCAAATGAACAGCATTTCTGTATATAGAATGGTACATAATAAATATTTAAGGAAGGAAACAAGGATAAAAAGGAAGGAAGGAATTAAAATATTTCATCCTTGCTCCATTAATTTTTTTTACAGGTTAACAATCAACTTCAGTAATTTCTGAGAAATGTTTTTTGCCTCCCACTTTTAATGCTATTAGATGGTTCCAAAGTTCTACTATTGAAATAAATAAAATACAGAGCTGAAATTTAAAACAATGACTTGCCAATATTTGAGTGCTCAGGAAATAAACTCCAAAAGAAACAGGTTAAAAGGTGAGATATGATCTCTCTAAGAGGTGTCCTTCCTTAATATCCTTCACTAAGATGCTACTCGGGAACATCTCATAAATATAACATGAATTACTCTGATAATACTAAATTGCAACCACCATCTGTGCACAAACAGCTATTTTCTTTTTACAAGTAGAGGGAAAAAAATCAATGTGAGAAGTGTGATAAATCAGAATACTGGCATGAAAAGGCCATGCAAATAAAATTGCTGATGTACAAGAAACACGTACACCAAGAGACATCTGGTAAAAAGCAACTTAAAGTGGAAGGAGTTTGAGAAACCATGTTGTTATGAGGGACACTCATCTTGATGGGACTAAATTTAGACTTACCAGCTGTGTTTTGGTTTACAACTCCTTCCAATCTGCCTGCTTATAATAATAATAAAAAATTAGAAAGGCCTTCTGTGGAACACTGTTGAAAATGTGATTGGGGGAAAAGCCAGCCTATGTCGTGTTCTATAAAGGGGCATACAACACTCAATAATCTTGTTTGACATAATTTCCAGTGCTATGTAGTATATATACCCTTGTATGCATATATCATAATCTATTTATTCATTTTTCTGTTTCTATTTTCTAACAGTGTTGCTTTGAATATACTTGGACTTTTTCAGGTTTTGTGCACTATGAAGTTATATACTGACCACAGAAACGTTTCACATAATTTTGTTTGACATAATTTTCCACTCTGGCAAAAAAAAAAAAACTGGTATATTAAAAGAAAAAGTCTCTGTAGTTAGGCAGAACTAAACTTAATTCAAGTTTACATATATATACAGCTGTGTGAACCTGGTCAAGTCATGTTACTTTTCTGAGATTCAGTAACATCAGAGAGGTCATATCTCACCTTGGATCACAGAGGATAAAAAGAGATGAATAAATGTGGGGTATATATTGTCTCCTTGAAACCTTCATGTGAATTATATAAACCTTACCATGACCCCATAGAGTATGTTCTATTTCTTTCCCTTTTTTAAACCAGCTAGCAATACTGTTGAGTAGGTACTCTTTTACCTCTTGTTTTCCAATGAGGAAATAGGTTAAATCACTTGTTCAAACTCTTAACTGCTATTAAGTAGAGGAACCAGCATGTGACCACCACCTAACTGCCAGTAAGTCAAACGTACTGGGAGTTGTCACTGAATTCGATTTTCAGTTTCCCACAAAATTAAACAGAAATCTAAAGCAAGAATAAATCAATCTCTATGGTTAAAATATAGTCATGTAGTGGACAAAACCGAAGGAAGTACAAAAACATTCAAGGCAACCCATAAGAATGTATAGATAAATTGTGGTATATGCATACAAGGCTATATATATATATATATATATATATATATATATATATATATATATATATATATATATAAAACACAGCAATGAAAATCAATTACAACTTCATGTAAGGCCATTGATAAATATCACAAACTAAATATTAGAAGAAAAAAGATCAAATCAGAGAAGAATTCACACAGGACATCATTTTTAAAGTCCTAAAACATACAAGGTCCAAATTCACATAAATCCTTAACAAATAGTGCTTCAAGATACATATACAGATCTCCCTTGACTTACAATGGGTTTACATCCCAATAAACCCATTGTAAATTGAAAATATCATAAATCAAAAATTTATTTAATACACCTACCAAACATCATAGCTTAGTCTAGACTATCTTAAATGTGATCAGAACACTTACATTAGCCTACAGTTGGACAAAATTATCTAACACAAAGCCAGTTTTACAATATAGTGTTGAATATCTCATGTACTTTATTGAATGTTGTCTGAAAGTGAGAAACAAATGGTTTTATGGGTACAGACCGGCATCAAGTGTATCGGTTGCTTCCCCTCGTGATCGTGTGGCTGACATGGAGCTGTGGCTCACTGCTGCTGCCCAGCACCAGGAAAGCTTATCTACCACTGCTCGAGAACAGATCAAAATTCACAATTCAAAGTATCGTTTCTACTGAATGTGTATTGCTTTTGCACCATAAAGTCTAAATATCATTAGTCAAACCATTTTAAGTTCAGGACCATCACTTTTATGAAAACCAAATGAATGATAAAAACAAAATTCAAATTATTATTTTCTTTTAAGCAGGAGAGAGAGAGAGAATCTTGGAGAGGGCCACACAGGGAATGCAGGCATACCTCATTTTATCATGCTTCACTTTATTGCACTTCACAGATACCATGTTTTTTACAAGGTTTGTGGCAACTTGGCATTGAACAAGTCTATAGGTGCCATTTTTCCAACAGCATTTGCTCACTTCATGTCTCTGTGTCACATTCTGGTAATTTTTGCAATACGACTTCAAACTTTTTCATTATTACTATATTAGTTATGGTGATCTGTGATCAGTGATCTTTGATGTTACACTGTGATTGTTTTGGGACATCACGAACCACGCCCATATAAGATGGTGAACTTGATGTTTGTGTTCTGACTGCTCCACCCACTGGTTGTTCCCCCATCTCTCTCCCTCTTCTTGAGCCTTGCTATTCCCTGAGATACAACAATACTGAAATTAGGCCAAGTAATAACCTTACCATGGCCACTAAGTGTTCAAGTGAAAGGAAGAGTCTCAAGACTCTCACTTTAAATCAAAAGCTAGGAATGATTAAGCTTAATGAGGAAGGCATGCTAAAAGTCAAGATAGGCTGAAAGCTAGGTCTTTTGTGCCAAACAGTTAGCCAAGCTGTGAATGCAAACAAAAAGCTCTTGAAGGAAATTTAAAGTGCTACTCCAGTGAACACACAAATGATAAGAAGGTGAAACAGCCTTATTGCTGATATGGAGAAAGTGTTAGTGGTCTGGATAGAAGATCAAACCAGTCACAACATTCCCTTAAGCCAAAAACTAATGCAGAGCAAGGCTCTAACTCTCTTCAATTCTATGAAGTCTGAGAGAGGTGAGGAAGCTGCAGAAGAAAAGTCTGAAGTTTGCAGAGGCTGGTTTATGAGATTTAAGGAAAAAAGCCACCTCTATAACATAAAACTACAAGGTGAAGCAGCAACTGCTAATGTAGAAGCTGCAGCAAACTATCCAGAAGCTCCAGCTAAGATCATTAATGAAGGTTGCTACACTAAACAACAGATTTTCAATGAAGATGAAATAGCCTTATATTGGAAGAAGATGCCATCTAACATTTTCATAGCTAGAGAGGAGAAGTCAATATCTGGCTTCAAAGCTCTTCTTAGTGGCTAATGCTGCTGGTGACTTTGAGGTCAATGCTAATTTACTATTCTGAAAATCTTAGGGCCCTTAAGAATTATGCTAAATTGACTCTGCCTGTGCTCTATAAATGGAACCACAAAGCCTGGATGACAGCACATCTGTCTACAACATGGTTTACTGAATATTTTAAGCCCACTGTTGAGACCTACTGCTCAGAAAAAAAAAGAAAAATTCCTTTCAAAATACTACTGCTCTTTGACAATGCACCTGGTCACCCAAGAGCTCTGATGGAGATATACAGTGAGATTGATGTTTTCATGCTTACTAATACAACATCCATTCTGCAGCCCATGGATTAAGGACTTTCAAGACTTTCAAGACTTATTATTGAAGAAATACATTTCACAAGGCTATGACTGCCATGGACAGTGATTTCTCTGATGGATCCGGGCAAAGGAAATTGAAAATCTTCTGGAAGGATTTCACCAGTCTAGATGTCACTAAGAACATTTGTGATTCATGGGAAGAGGTGAAAATATCAACATTCACAGGAATTTGGAAGAAGCTGATTCCAACCCTCATGGATGACTTTGAAGGGTTCAAGACTTCAGTGGAGGAAGTAAATGCAAATGTGGTGGAAATAGCAAGAAAACTGGAATTAGAAGTGTGAAGATGAAGTGAACTGCTGCAATCTCATGATAAAACTTGAATGGATGAGAAGCAAACAAGTGGTTTCCTGAGATGGAATCTACTCCTGGTGAAAATGCTGTGAAGATTGTTGAAATGAAAACAAAGGATTTAGAATATTACATAAACTGATACACTTAGTTGATGAACCAGAGGGAGGGTTTGAGGACTCACTCCAACTTTGAAAGAAGTTCTACTGTTGGTAAAATGCTATCAAACAGCATTATACGCTACAGAGAAATCATCTGTAAAAGGAAGAGTCAACTGATGCTGAAAACCTCACTTTGTTGCCTTATTTTAAGAAACTGCCACAGCCGCTCCAACCTTCAGCAACCAACTCCCTGATCAGTTAGCAGCCACCAACATTTCTAAGTGCCAGGGATGCACCTTAGCACCATACACTTGCATTATTTCATTTAATCCTCTCAACAATCTGAAGAAAGAAAGCTCAATTATCATCACCTGAATTTTACAGATAAATAAGCTTGTACCATAGGGATAATAATGATTCTCCCCAAATCACTTATTTCTTAATTGGAAGAGCCAAGACTCAGTCACCACTACCATCACCACCACCCATGCACACACACCAAAAGCACCTTGTATAGCACCTTTATTTCACTTAACAAAAGTTCATTGAATGTCAACTATGTATCAAGCACTAGGCTGAGATACAACAGTGGCCAAGACTGGCTGGCATGGTGTCTTCTCTCATGAAGCTTACACGATAGTTAGGGGGGAGGGTAACAGATGATAACCGAATAAAAATATAGAAAAACAAGATAAGTCCAGATATAAATAAGTGTTGATAAACAGGGGAGCAAATTCCAGATAAAGTGGAATGAATTGCTGGAGTAAGTGGTTAAGGCAGGAAGTGAGAGGGATGCTTCTGAGAGAGCTGTCAGGGAAGGTGTCTGTAAGGAGGTGATGTGAGAAGAAGCCAGCCATGAAAAACACTGACGGAAGAGCATTCCAGTCAGGGGAACCAAAAATGCCTAAGGCAGGAAAGGACTTAGGACGTTGGGAGACCAGAAAGGAGGCAAATGGGAAGAACACAGGCTTTGATGAAGATATAACCAATGAAACTCATTTTGACGTTTACTGTGGCAGAATTTTAAGTATTCACATTTTTATCTTATAGGTCTTGAAAAAAGGGAAGGGAGAGCTCCACGATAAATGAACGTTGCACCTGAAATCCAAAGTAAGATATCTGTTGCACAGCTAGAGGTTTTTAAGGGTCTGTATGATCCTAATCAGACTATTCACGAGCATTAACCAGTAAGAGGTTATTAATCATGACTAATGCCTTTCCATTTATCTCAATTACGCTTGGGTAATTTCTTATCTAGTGGAAATTTTTCTTTTTTGTATTTAACACTCCATAGAAAAAAAATTAGTTTTCCTTACTCAGAAAGGTTCAACATGCCATTTGCGTATGATTTTGCCACAAAACCACTGTGGGAGCCGCTATGATTGTTCCCAATAACCCCTTGTCTTTCTATGAAAGGAAAACACCTCCTGGTCAGTTACCAGGTAACTTTCAGTGCCTCCTTATGGAAGGAAAATAAGTTTCCCACCCCAGTTAATTTGACCAGTGACTTGCTTTGGATGGTGTCATGTGTCTGGGCAGAAGATTTGGAGGCCATTGCCTGTTTCCACCGGTGCTCATATTCTTTTCCCTCTGCCGCAGGGATGACATGTCCCAATTAACATCACTCCTTTAATCTTGATCCCAAAATGAAGAAAACACAAGAAGCAGACTCAAAGCCTGGACCAGACTCTCAGTTCAGTCACAGTTGACAGGTACATACCTGAGAAAGAAGTCTTTATTGCAGGTAAGCCACTAAGATCTTGAGGCTGTTTGTACTACCGCATTATCTAGTGAAACCTAACAAAAAAATACCATTCAACTTTCAACCAGGTTAAATACATATAAATATATATGTACATATGTATTATGTATGTATGCACACGGATACACACACTTAACCTTCTCAGAGTTAATACAAAAGAACAAAATAGGAATTTTTTCCCCCCAGTTCTGAAAACTCACATACCAAGAGTTTGCCTTTAGTTTTTGGTCACATATAATAAGGTTTCCATTTTAACTGTAAACAGAATTTCTTTTCCTAATGTTTCATTGTAAATCAGTAATCTCTGTTTTTCATTTTAAAATGAAATTTTTATTTCTTATATCAAAAATTTTTAAACAATGATCTAAAAAAATAAAATATGCTAAATGAAAGAAGCTAGACACACAAAAAGTGCAATTCCATTTATATGAAGTGTCCTAAAAAGGCAAATTTATAAAGACAGAAAATCGATTAGTAGTTGTCTAAGGCTGGGAGTAAAAATGGATATTAACTGGAAATGGCATGATGGATTTGAGGTGGAAGATGAAAATGTTCTAAAACTGGTTAACAGTGATGGTTGTACAACTAAGTAAATTTACTTACAAAAAATCATCTACCCAAAATGGGTGAATTTTGTGGTATATAATTACACCTCAATAAAGTTAGTTAAACACAATTAAAAAGGGGTATGTTATACCAAAGCATTTCTCAAGGCCAAAAAAAATTATTTGTTTCAATTTTAGAAACTACTGATTTAACCTTCTGTTTTATCACAGATGTGTTTTACTGATTTTTATATCAGTATTTGCTAATAATTTTGATTGTCTAACTACACCCTTTTTTATTAATACTATAAGTAGCACTGCATTATCCAGCGTGATTGGATATATGAAGTGTCAGAGTTATTCAAATATTCTGTTTAAAATAGACAAAACTTTTAAGCACATAACTCTCCATTTGTTTACTGAGACAACTTTAAAGTATATTCTTAAAGTGACTAAAAATGCTTATTTTAACTTTTAGTCTAATATCCTCTTTGAAAAGTGTGGGATACAATTAAAAATACATGAATAAAATAAATTTGAACACTACAACTGCATAACTGTTGAATCTGTGTTTCCTTTTGATCACACTAGTCACTTGCAAAACTAGCAGGCTCTCAGAGTTATACTAGAGCATCCTATCAGAACCCCCAAAATGCAAAAATAAAACTCCACCTTCAAAACCCAATAGAATATATTTTATTAAGTTCAAATCTGAAGTCTTTTAACATTATTTTCCCAAAATACTTGTAATAATTTTCCCCATTGCCACTGACCAATAAATAAATAAAATACTGCTATCTGCACAAAAGAACTCTATAGTTCTTCTTCCTATAGGTTCTCATGGATTTTTTCTTCTTTTGGCTATACAACATCCAATCTTGTTTCCAACCATAACGCTGGGTATAGTTTCTGCTAGTGCCTGTCCCTTTCTGCATCTGCATTTCCAGCCTTCAAATCTACTTTGTGAGCTACTATTTCATTCCTTTCCTGCCAGAGTTGATTTCCATTGCTTGCAACCAAGCCCCCTGATTGAGACAGATGCTATTGGCTTCAAAGGATTTATTTTTCCCAAGTAAGAAGGTTTCTAAATGATTCCCTTGGGTTTTCTTATGCTTTGTGTTTATTTCTTCTAATGAAATCTAAATAGGAGCTTTTGTCCAGAATTGACGCTTAACATAGCTCTGTGTCATCCATCAATAATATTTACTCACCATTTGTCAAGACAAATTTGTTTTAAATTCTATTTGGTCTAGTAACCTGATTGGAAAGACCAATACAATACAAACTGAATTTACTGAAAACAGATGATTGGAAAATTACTGCAATAACTGTGTCCATATATATGAAAAAAGGCACAGGCCATATCATTCATTAATGTATTTATTCCATTAACATTTAGAGTTCCTACTCTTCTACCTTCAAGGAATTTAATTTATTGGAGATAGACAAGCAATTAAGATTTTAGAGACGAGAAACAAATACCTCTTTATAAGGCAAAATGTATTAAGTATTATAAGATTCAAAACACTATTATGGGGAGCACAGAGAAGAAATTATGGGAAGAAATTAATTCTAGCTGGAGAATGAAGAAGCTCTTAAGGAGGAAGCCGCTTTACAATGGGCCGTAAATAACAGAACGGATTTTGTTTTGTTGACCCAACAGTATATTGTAAGGTGCAAATAAATCATTGAGGAATGCTGTTAAAATACAGATTCTGATTCATTGCTTCTGGAGTGGATTCTGAAACTGCATTTCTAACAAGCTCCCAGGTGATCCAATAGATTCATGGAACATACTTTGAGTACTAAGGCGCGTGCGCATGCACACATGCAAAAGAGAGCAAGAGAGAGAGAGAGAGAGAGGTGAGGGGAGCCACGGTGTAGCCTAATCACCAAGAGTCTTGAATGACACAATGTGACAATATGTTCTTTATGTTCAGAGCTGGGTGCTCTGTAAACATCAGTTTTCTGTGAGCACACAGGACAGACTACAGGCAAAACATGAGAAGAAAGAAGACCTTGTGTCTTCTTGTGAACTATTTTAATGGTTCTCAAATGTAAACCCAATACTACTTGGGGTTGGAGCAGTGGGAACGAGAAGAAGGCACTAATTCTAGAGATACCAAGAAGATAAAACCAGCTGGGACATTTCAGATATGTAGGGGACAGGGAAAGTGAGTGAAAGGGATAAACAGAAGGTAAGACCTAGTATTTTATCCTAGATAACTAAGAAATCATCACATCATTAGCAGAGAATCAGATGGAAAAGATAACAGGTGTGGGAAGAGAAATATAAGAATTAGGGAATGGAGAAACATAGTTCAGTTTGGGAATGAAACTGTAGAGATGAGTTGAGGGGATGAGTAGGACCACCTAATTAAGGCTTTCCATTGCTCCTGTGGTTAAGTTTAGCATGCTAAAATTTCATTTCCCTTTTTTTTTTTTTTTTTTTTTTTTTTTGCGGTATGCAGGCCTCCCACTGCTGCGGCGTCTCCCGTTGTGGAGCACATGCTCCGGATGTGCAGGCTCAGCGGCCATGGCTCATGGGCCCAGCCGCTCTGCAGCATGTGGGATCTTCCCGGACCGGGGCACTAACCCGTGTCCCCCACATCGGCAGGCAGACTCTCAACCACTGCGCCACCAGGAAGCCCTTATTTCCCTCTTAATAGCGGGAAGGGACAGTGCAACTGTCACACCCTCTTCTCCTCTGGGACAGTCATCCAGCTTGTGCCAGAGCATTTTTAGTGACAAAATTTATGGCCTAGCTGAGTAATCCCTTTCATTTTGGAACCTTCAATTAGAAAACTATTCCATAAACTGACCTAAAGCTGATCTCCACATACTCTTGACCTAGTGGTTCTACTTTTGCCCTTCAAAACTATAAACATTTAATCCACCTAGATCATAACAACTCTTCATAAAGTTTGTTAAAAGAATCAGCCCAAGTCTTTTCCAAGCTAAACTACATTTTGTTCTTCCCAGCCTTTCTTCACAGTTGCCAGAACATATCATCAGTGAAACCCTTAGTTTATTCTCCTTCATGATAGCAAATGTATGGCGAGACTGTTACTACTGCAACCCTCCCCACTCCTTGTGCCAATGAAAGACAGTGCTGATGGATCCAAGCCCTCTTTCTGCTAAGCCCAGACTAGATCTAAGGTTCTATCTCAAAACAGCATTCCAAGGATCAGGGCACTGGTATCCATAGATGACATAATATACCTTTGCCATTTTCTGACATCAACTCCCCCTTTAAAATACAGAGAGTGGAATGGAACTTAAGTTGCATGAACAGTTCAAATTATAGTACAATTAATACTCCATATGACCTTGAAAATATGTTGTTTGTTCAGATTCAATAGGTACCTTGTCATTTGGGTATATTGATCATTCCGTCACTGAAAATCACTAGGAATGTTTGCACATAAAATGGTCTTATACAAGGTCTCTCCAAACTTATCCTGCAAGTTCCTTGTTGGTTTTAATTCTATTGTTGACCATATATGCTCATTCATCAGGAGAACTGAGGATTTTACATCTTCTTTCTACTTCACTCACCTACTCTTCCTCCTCTGGGAGGAATATAAGAGTACTTAACATCTAAGAGGACTGTGATGGTAGACAGTGGAGCTCCTAGTGGAAGGAACCCTGGATCAGCCCTAATTTCCTTTACTTTATTGGTTCCTCTTATTTTTTTTTTTTAATTTTATTTTTTTATTGGAGTATAATTGCTTTACAATGGTGTGTTAGTTTCTGCTTTATAACAAAGTGAATCAGTTATACATATACATATGTTCCCATATCTCTCCCCTCTTGCGTCTCCCTCCCTCCCACCCTCCCCATCCCACCCCTCCAGGCGGTCACAAAGCACCGAGCTGATCTCCCTGTGCTATGCGGCTGCTTCCCACTAGCTATCTACCTTACGTTTGATAGTGTATATATGTCCATGCCTCTCTCTCGCTTTGTCACAGCTTACCCTTCCCCCTCCCCATATCCTCAAGTCCATTCTCTAGTAGGTCTGTGTCTTTATTCCTGTCTTACCCCTAGGTTCTTCATGACAATTTTTTTTTCTTAAATTCCATATATATGTGTTAGCATACAGTATTTGTCTTTCTCTTTCTGAGTTACTTCACTCTGTATGACAGACTCTAGGTCTATCCACCTCATCACAAATAGCTCAATTTCGTTTCTTTTTATGGCTGAGTAACCATCGAAATGGTAAAACCCACTGAGGTAGGATCAGTATGAAGGTCAGAGAAATGGGAACACATGACTTGCCTGCTTTAATCGTGTATTCTAGGTTTTAAGTGAGACAATTGAGAATGCATACACACATACACTACATATATACATACATAGAAATATTCACTATGCTTACACACTCTACATGCACACACATACATATGTGTGTATATATACACATACACATTCATATATGCCCACACTACACACATGCATACATATGTAAATACTGTGTGTGTGTGTGTGTGTGTGTGTGTGTGTGTGTGTGTGTGTTTTATATATTTCTGTACAGATTACCAAGGTAGAAAACCACTCATTAATTCAAGGATATTTCTTGAGTAATCATAATCCAAGCTAGTAATAAAATATTAATTTGGTTAGACCTGTACTCCTCAAACTGGTAGCCACTAGCCACAGGTGGCTATTTAAATTTAAATGTAAATTAATTCAAATTAAACACAATTAAATGTTCAGTTCCTCAGATGTACTAGTTTACAATTCAAGTGCTCAAACGGCACATGTGGCCAGTGGCTGCCACATTAAACAGACAGAGCTGGAACATGTCCATCACTGTCGTTCTTTTTGGACAGCAGGATCCTACAGGGGCTGTGTATAACTGATCAATATTCAAGAGGGTTTACTAAGGGCCAGGTACTATTTATAAGCTCTTTACATTTAGTAAGTCATTTAATTCTCATATTTATTATTTGCCCTCATTTTACGGATGAAAAGTCTGAGGCTTTGAGAGGTTAAGTAACTTGCCAAAGGAAATAAAGCTAGTAAGCAGTGGAGACAGGATTTCACACACAGGCAGTGTAGCTACAGAGTCTCTGCTCCTAAATACTAAGTTTACGTCTTGCTATATTTTAATTTACAATGATGAGTAGAGCCTCCTTCAAGACTTTAATTTATCCCAATTAAATTTCATAGTCTGCTTTTAAACCCAGTATTCCAATTTATCAAAAATCTGGAAGACTGATTATGTTATACAGACTATTAGCTTTTGGTACAGTTTCCACTGCTGTATAACAAACCATCCCAAGACAATTTGTTTTTATATTTTATTATGCACATTGGTTTACAGGGTCAAGAATTCTGACAGGATACAGCAGAAATGGGTTGTTTCTCCTCCATTATATGTGGGGCCTCAGCTGAGATCTGATGTCTCAATGCTGGGGGCTGACGTCATGTTAGACATTTTCACTCACAAGTTAGTCATTTAATGCTGGATGGCACCTGAGACTTCAGCTGAGGCTGCTGATTGGAACATTTACATGTAGTCTCTCAATGTAGCCTGGGCTTCCTCACAATATGGAGGCCTTAGGTTGCATGTCTTACATGGCAAAAAGCACACTGTCCCACTGAAAAAAATCAGAGCCTTCATTTCCTTTTGTGATCTGGCCCTGGAAGTTGCACAGCATCATTTCCACCATACCCTACTGGTCAAAGCAGTCACAATCCTAGCCAGATTCAATAAGTGGGGCATAGATCCCACCTCTTGATAGGAAGGTGGCAGGTCACATTATAGAAGAGCATACAGGATGGGAGGTGGTGATGTGGCTGTCTTTATCCAGTTATTCTCCACACTTTTGTAGTATTATGTATTATGCTGGCTATTCTCTCTTTTCACCCCCACCCTTCCAGCTCTCATCCATCTATTCTCTGTCCCTTAGGAGACAGATCCCTATGGATGCCATCACCTGAGCAGCTTGCTTAGTGGGGGCCAGAAGCAGAGATCCAAGAACAGGAGAAGAGGAGCTCAGGGAATATACCCCCATTTCCTCCTTGCTTTGGTGCCACACTTCAGGCAGTGGCATATTTTTAGCTACATCTCCGTGTAAACACAGCTCATGTGGAAATGGCCACTTCTCCACAGCTCCAACTCTCATTGGGTTCCAGCAACACTATTTCCATCTCTCTTCCCTTTAGAACTAGGGGTGCTAAAGGCTTTTTGCTACTGCAAGTCTCTAAGTGCCTCAGTATCCTTTCTTTGTTCCTGAAACTTGCCCAAAATGCTATAAATAAATAGTCCTTGCATTAAACTCTCTTCATTTAAATCATGGAAGAGAATTCTGATTCTTATCCTGGCCATGAATAATAGATGCAAACAATAGGAACTGAATAAAGATGGTTCAGACAACAAATGTGAAAAATTAATAACCAGACTTCCAATATCTTCTTCTAAGTATTTGAGAGAATTGTTGAATAGTATAATTGTCCCTCCATCACTACACTGAATTTCCAGATTGATAGAGATCATATATATATATATATATATATATATATATATATATATATATACACATACACATATTGATATATATATATGAGCTGGTTGTCTCCACAACCATAGCTCATTATTCTTTCAAAAATATCCTTTTCCACAAAAATATGAGTGATTCCTTCAAAAGCTTGTTCAAATAAACATATACATTGTTATATTTCTGATTTACCTAAAAACAATCGTAGTTTTCCACCATTCTTATTAAAAATGATCACCTCCTTCTTTTCAAAGTGTTTATACTAAATATACTAAGTAGTTCTGTTGCTTTGATAGCTTTACCAGAGCTTGAAATTGTCTATACCTTCTTGTCTACCTACTTGTCTATACCTTCCAGAACTTCCTTTCTTCCCCCTTATTTTTGAAAAGAATTTTTACTTATTTCTAGCTTTTGAGTACCAAGCCTGCATACCATGACTTCTCGAAGTCGACTAGTGGTGATGACGATAATTACATCTGTAAATTCCCTGATTATCCTAAATGATATAGATCTCACTTTATGGTACTGAATACCATTTAAAAGACCAATAATAAGAGCTATAATTTACTGAGTAACAAATAAGCATCTCAGTGTTTCACTGTGACCTGTTTACCTACGCTCTGTTTCAACTGCTGTTTCTTCTACACATTACAGTATTTAATTTTAAAAAAGGCAATTTATTTTAATATATTATTTTTCCCCAAAAAGAACTTTTTCTTTTAAATGTAGACAAGTTTGCTCCTTTTCTCTAGGTAAATTTTTTGCAAGCCTCATCTCATTTTGGCCCAGTTCTAAAACAATTATTACACTATTGTTACACTTTTTATCCTTTTTCTTTTCCTTTTTTCGAATTATCAGTTATGTTCTCCTACCTTCCACATCTGTTCTTGTTCTTTTAAGTCAATATCCTCTGCATTCCCTGTGCTCTATTGAGAGTTGGCATCATTTTCTCTTAACTGGATTAGCTGAAAACTCAGAACAATAATTTGTTTTACTTTCCATCTCTCTTGATTTATACTGTCATTTAGAGTTTCTGTCACATCCTCCAACCGGACTCCAAGACTGTGATAACAAGAACTGAATCTTGCATTTCTTTTTTCCAAAGAATCCTTAGCACAGAATCTTACACAAAAATACTTAACATGTATTTACAAGGTACTTGTAATGTACTGTGAGAAAAAAAAGGAATAATTATAAGCCAAAGAGCCTACTCTTTAAAAAGCTTCTGACCTGCAAATGTATACTGATAAACCACATTAACAAAATGAAGGATAAAAATCATACGATCATCTCAAAAGATACAGAAAAAGCACGTGATAAAATTTAACATCCATTTATGATAAAAATTCAACAAAGTGGGTATAGAGGGAACATACCTCAACATAATAAAGGCCGTAACAAAGCCATAGCTAACATATACAGTGGTGAAAAACTGAAAGCTTTTCCTCTAGGATCAAGAACAACACAAGGTTGCCCTTATTCAACACAGTATTGAGAGTCTTAGCCATAGCAATCAGACAAAAAGAGGTAAAAGTCTTCCAAATTGAAAAGGAAGAAGTAAAACTATCACTGTTTGCAGATGACAGGATACTATATATAGAGAACCCTAAAGATGCCAAAAAAAAAAAAACTATTAGAATTAATAAATGAACTCATTAAAGTTGCAGGATACAAAAATCAACATACAGAAATCTGTTGTGTTTCTATATACTAATAATGAGCTATCAGAGAAATTAAGAAGATAATTTCACTTACAATTACTACAAAAAAAAAATACGTAGGAATAAATTTAACCAAAGAAATGAAAGAACTATACTTTGAAAAGTATAAGACACTGATCAAAGAAATTGAAGACAATACCATGCTCATGGGTTGGAAGAATTAATATTGTTAAAATTTCCATACTATCCAAAGCAATCTACAGGTTCAGGGCAAGCCCTATCAAAATACCAATGGCATTCTCCACAGAACTGGAACAAACAATCCTAAAATTTGTATGGAACCACAAAAGACCTTGAATAGGCAATTCAATCTTAAGAAAGAAGAACAAAGCTGGAAGTATCATGCTCCATGGTTTCAAACTATGCTACAAAGCTATAGTAATCAAAATAGTATGGTACTGGCACAAAAACAGACATATATATCAATGGAAAAGAACAGAAAGCCCAGGAATAAACCCATGCTTATATGGTCAATTAATTTATGAAAAGGGGGCCAAGAATATATAGTGGGGAAAAGAGAGTCTGTTCAATAGATGGTGATGGGAAAACTGGACAGCTACATGCAAAAGAATGAAACTGGACAACTTTCTTATACCAAAAAAAGAAGTAAACTCAAAATGGACTAAAGACTTAAATGTAAGACCTGAAACCATAAACTCCTAAAAGAAAACAAAAGCAGTTGCTCTTTGATATCGGTCTTAGCAATATTTTGGGGGATCTGTCTCCTCAGGCAAGCGCAACAAAAGCAAAACTAAACAAATTGGACTACATCAAACTAAGAAGCTTCTGCACAGTTGAAAGCCATCAACAAAATGAAAAGGCAACCTACTGAATGGGACAAGTTATTTGCAAGTGATACATCTGATAAGGGTGTTAATATCCAAAATATATAAAGAACTCATACAACTCAATAAAATAACAATCACGAAAAAGAAAATAAACAAAAAAGAACAAACAATCCAATTAAAAAATGGGTAGAAGAACTGAATAGATAATTTTCCAAGGAAGACATACAGATGGCCAGAAGACAAATGAAAAGAATGCTCAACATCACTAATCACTGGAAATGCGAATCAAAACCATAATACGATATCACCTCAAGCCTATCCAAATGGTATTATCAAATGAACAACAAAAAACAAGTGTTGGTGAAAATGTGGAGAAAAGGGAACCCTTGTGCGCTGCTGATGGGAATGTAAATTGGTACAGTCACTATGGAAAACAGTATGAAAGTTTCTCAAAAAATTAAGAATAGAACTGCCATATGATCCAGCAATCCCTCTTCTGAGTATTTATTTGAAGAAGTGAAAACACTAATTTGAAAAGACGTATGCACCCTATGTTCACTGCAGCATTATTTACAACAGCCAAGATATGGAAGCAACCTAAGTGTCCATTGATAGATGAATAGACAAAGAGATGTTGTATATATGTATACAATTGAATATTACTCAGCCGTAAAAAAGAATAAAATCTTGCCACCTGCAACCACATGGATGGACCCAAAGGATATTATGCTAAGTGAAATAAATCAAACAGAAAAAGACAAATACTTTATGATTTCATTTATTTGTAGGATCTAAAAAAACAGAACAAATGAACAAACAAAACAGAAGCAAAATTCATAGATACAAACTGGTAGTTTGGCGGAGGGAGGCGGAAATAGGTTGGGGGGATTAAGAAGTGCAAACTTCCAGTTATAAAACAACTAAGTCACAGGTATGTAATGTACAGTGTAGAGAATATAGTCAATAATATTGCAGTAACTTTATAATGGTGACAGATGGTTACTAGACTTATCATGGTGATCAATTCATAATGTATATAAATGTCAAATCACTATGTCATACACCTGAAACTAATATAATATAGTATATCAACTATATTTCCATTAAAAAAAGAGAAAAAGAAAGAGCTTCTGGACAGGGGCACGGTATATATATTCATAAATAATCTAAGGACATAAGAAACTACAATTGTAAATATAAACTGAATATGAAAATGGTCAATCTCAAAGTACTAAAGGGTAAAGTTAGTACACTTTGGTAGTAATGGTTGATAACATCTTAGGGTAGGCTGGACAGTGGCAGGGTTCTACAGAGGCGCAGGCTAAAAAGGGAGTAGTAGAGAGAGTAGGCCAAATGAAGACAACTTTCTTAAATTTGCTTGTCTATCTGTGGTTAATGGTTGAAAAATTCAACTTACTAAAATAGAAGCAGGCAAGGCCCATACACTTGGATCCACCCTGCTTGCTAGTGGTGTATAACTACATGTGTTGGACACTTAGAAAAAGTTAAGACCCTCTTCTATAGAAAGCAGCCATACAGATTAAGGTAAAGATACAATATTGCACATTATTATATGCCCTGCTTAATAAAGCAGAGGTTAAGTATGGTGCTGCAGCTTACATCCTTTTCAAACAGGACACAAAATTACAAACACAAAATTAGGTGGAAAAACAATTTTTTTATTTAGAATGAGAAAAAAAATCTCAACAACTGGTTGGAGCCATAGAGTTCTAGATTCCTTTCTTCTGAGGTAGCTTTAGGCAATTCACCAGAAACGCCAACTTAGAAATGCTTCTGGCTACAACCTGTCATTCCCTTTCCACCTAGAACCTGTACAACTCCCAGTAACTTACAACATTTTACAGAGGCCTAAGCCAACAACACAGCTAAATTTAAATTAAAGTTAAATTTCATTAACTTCACCTAAAATCCGCCTCTGACTACGGAGGCTCATTAAAACAGTGATTCTCAGTTGAGGCTGGGACACTGAGAATCTGGGGAAAGAGAAACCACATGACAAATTTAAACCATCCCAGATGATTCTGATATGCAATTGCCACTCCCTACATTCTCCCCGTACCCCCTGCCCCCAAAGATTCACAGTGCAGAGTCCCATACACTAATACCATAGCCTAATGGTATCTTAGAAGGCAATATAAACAAGAACTGGCCAATTGTCCTTGATCTGAACATAAAATATGTGTGGAACATAAAAGTGTAAACAATTCCATTATTTTAGAATTTAAACACATTGAAAGGTCAAGTGACTTCATCAAGGGTACAAAACTGATACTCTCTCTGAACCTCCCAAATACAACTGTTCCTACCATTTCATTTAATCCTGAAGGAAAAAAAAGGGGAGTTTTACATATTCCTCTTTGGGGTCAGAGTATGCTTGTTCACTTTCTAACTTCTTTCCCAGAATAAAGCAGCGGTGAAGTTCGTTGGCTTTTCTTAACAGCTCAAGGTAACATTTACCTACTGTACAGGCTTCTCAGTAATTAATACAATGTTCCCATCTCAAGTCTTCTGCCAACAGCAACGAGAGAAGATGCAGTGGCATTGAACGGCCCCGCAAGAATGGTATTTTTCTTCCCCCCCCCCCAAAAAAATATTACAACCACCAGCCTACACGCACAAGTCGGCCAGTAACCCTTGTCAATTTCTCTCCCACTATCCTACAAGTTCAGAGGGCCCTTTGGTCCTAGATTTCCCCGGGTAACCTTTAAAAACGAAAGCGCCGTCTGTGGGTTGGGTAGCAGGAGCTGACTATCTGAAAAATCCTGAGCTCCGCAGCGCAGGAGCTTCCCCGTTGGACACAAGAACCGTTTTCTCCTGAAGAGGGATTCCCTCACGCCTCTTCCCACTAGACTTGAGACTCACCTCCGGCGCCACCCAAGTCTCCAATCCACAACCAGCAACAACACTAAATCAAGAATAATTTCTCTAGACTCGGATGATTTCGCTCCCAGAGTTCAGGGCTCGCTGCGCCTGAAAAGAAGCTGCCAGGGGCGGGGGCAATTTTGGGCCACCGTCTCCCGGGTTCGGGCACTGTCACTGGAAATGTCCGCGTCAAAGAAGGGAAGAGGAGAAAAGGGGGAAACAGCACAACTTTGCAGACTCCACGAAGCCAAGGCCCTGCCAAACATAAGGTCAAAGTGCAGACGAGGGAGCGGCTGCTATTCGGGACCCGCCGGGACGCAGCCCCGGAGCCGGCGAGCCGCCAGGCGGGGTCGGGCAGCTGGGGGAGACCCACCCTGCCCCGGCTCCGAGTCTCCAGCGGGGCCGAGCGAGCGCGCTGGGGCGGCCGCCGCACGGCGGGGCCAACTCCGTGAGTTGACTTGGAACTTTCCCGGGACGAGCCGCCGCGCCGCCCTCACCTTACTGAACACCTCCAGGTCGTCCTCGTCTTCGTCCAGATCCAGCACCTCGGCCTGCAGGAAGGCGGAGGAGCCGCTGCTGCCGGGGAGGGGGGCATCGCCCCCCGGGCTCTCCCCGCCGCCGCCCCGAGCCGGGAGGCCCGAGGAGCGCGCCTGAGGTGCCCGGCACTCGCCCTCCATCCCGAGAGTGCGCGCCCCGCCGGCCGCCGCCGCCAGCCCGGCTCCCCCGAGCGTGCCCATTGGCTCCCGCGCATCCTGCGCCTCCCCGGCCAGCCCCGCTCCAGCCCCACGTCCGCTGCGCAGACGCGGAACTGCCAGGGCGAACACGGGGCCCAGGCTCATCCCCACTTGGCTTGGGGCCTGCAGGAGGCGAAGGGGTGGGACTCTCGGACTCTGGCTAGGGTGGGGCCAGGGACGCTGTCCCCTGAAGGTAGGAAGGGGGCGTCCTCGTGCGGACCTGGCTGCGGGGCTACCCTACGACAGCTTCCACGGGGGCGGGGGTCTGGGCAGAAGCGACGGAGCGAACCGTGAACTTCAGAGCATCCACAGCGGGGCTGGAAAGCAGCCGACCTATCTCGCCAAGAGAAAAAGCCAATACTGTATTTCCTGCATTTTAATGGTTGCCTTTTTTTCTTGGTTGTGGATTTCGAGTCCGTCTTTTACTAAGGCTAATGCAAAACCTCCTCTGATTTGTAATTGATTTTTGACCCAGTGACCGGACTGTGTGGTCATTTCACTGTTAAGCCAGGGAAGTTGGATTTAAAAACGATTTTCAGCCCCTTTCAAATGTATCTTTATTCCTGGAGGTCATCCTGAAGTTAATGAGCAAGAATGTTACTAAGAGTTGAGGACAGCGAGCAGGACTGGACATTGACACCAAGAAATAATCTGCAGTCTTTATAATGCCAGTGCAAAACTGTAATTATTTAGTTGTTCACTGCTTATTATTAAAAAAAAACAACTAACTTCCAAAAATAATGGATAATTGAATGCAAATTGATATATTTGGAACTATCTTCAGGTTTTATTACTTACTCGCGTCAGCCCCAGCTCTTTTCTCCCATCAGCCAGGAAAGAACATCTAAGAACTTTGCACATAGAGAAGAGGCTAATTCAGACTGATTTCCAAAACCTCTCTTGGCAAAGTGTTTAGCCTGATGTTTAAAACTATTAACTTTGGGGAAAAAAAACGTATGTAAGAGAATTTCTCTTTCCAGTTAGAGGACAAGGCCTTAATAATATGTTCCCTCTTAACCGTTCATACTGGTTTCAGTTCATGAACACACTTATTCAGTCAAGCTGGTCTCTCTAAGGGGTGAATATCCAGGCTCCTTCCTATGCTTTATAGTTCCTGTACCCAAAATGCCATCTCCTGCCTGTCCTGCAGGAATTAACTATAATCCCATGTCTTTCAGGAAGACTTTCTGATTGACACAGTCTGTTCCCAATTTAGCATTTAATTTTATTTCATGCTGTAGGTTGTATTTATTTCATGTAAATGCCTTACATTCCTTAGTAAATTATAACATTTTAAGCTTACGGATCACATTATTTATTAATAAACCACAGTAGTAGATGTACTCACTTAAAAAGGCTCTCTGCTAGGGTATACAAAAAATACAAGTTATTAAAAGGCTATTTTTTCTCTCTAAGCTCATTCTGGCTAGTCAGGAAGATTCAAGTTTTTCGAATTGCCATCTGAACCAGGAAATTCCGAAGGATACTGTGACACACAGAATTGCCAGAAAGCATAGAGACAGGCTCAGAAAATGGGCAGAACAAACCAAGACTACAGAGCTTGTATCATAGCCACACCCACGCCACAGAACTAATAGCGCAGACATTGCTGCCACCATTACTGAGCACCAGATGCCACACCCCTTCCACATACTGCCATTGACAGTGATGTCACTGGACTCCAGGTGCTGACACCAACATCAGTACCACAGCTGCCTCTGAGAACTGCCTTTGCTATAACTACCACAAAAGAACCCACAGTCCTGTTTCTCTGTTTTAATTATTCTAGTTTCAAAACCCTGAAGGGTAGATCTGCTTGACCCACCTGGCTAAGTCCCACAGAGATTTTGAAGGCAAATTAGATTTCTAAGCATAGAAAGGCCATATTGATACCGGTCAGCCAAAAAAAAAGGAAAAAAAAAAAAAACCTTACTATTATTCATTCCTTTGGCCGCCCAACATTAAAATCACATTTGTTCACATGCTTTTTTTTTCCCCATTCCTGCTAAATATAGTTCAGCTATGCCTCAAACACCTGGGAATATAGTCCTATAGTCCTCAGCTCCCCAAAGGAAGAAAATCCAAACATACTCATTATTGGTGCAGCTCCAAGTCTAATATGTCTATTCCTCCTGTAGTTCTGCTGCACTTAATGCTGTTAAGTGCTCTCTTACAGTCCCAGATTCCCATTAAATGGGATCATCACTGGCTTCTTTAATGGAAGCGTTCTTATTTGGGTGCTATATTCTCTCAATCGTCGTAGTCCAAAACTTTAAGTACAGGTATAATATTAAGAGAAGCCCTACCCAGTCCTGTCCCTTGGTTTTTGGACTCTTATTCTGATTAATGTCATATATTAATTTTTGGTTCTGAGCATATACATCTTGTCAAAAAGCTCCCTCTCTCCCACACTTTCCAGGTAGGATCTCCTGAGACCATAACAGTGTTTAATGTGCCAGTCAACTATCCATAAAGTCAGCTGTTTCTGGTAATGGGACTCATGATAAGACAAGTCACCCCATGGGCATTGCCCAATGGCTTTATTTCCTTTGCTGGAGGTGATTTAATTGATTAGAAAAAAAAAGTTATGTGCGAAATCTGATGGGAAATAAACCAGTCAGTAAGTTCATGGATGATGTGCTGGCAGAAACTTGTTGAGCAGGAAAAGCAAACCCAGTGTATCTTTTCCATTAAGGACAAATCATGACATCCTCCAGATTATGTGGCTGCAGAAGGACCAGGAGTAGTTGTGGCAAGCTGAGGTTTAATAACTTACCCAAGGTAAGTAGTAAGGGGTAAGTAATTTAAGGCTCTCTGAAAGAAAGTGTTATAGATGTTGCCTTAAAAAAATAGGAGAGGGCTTCCCTGGTGGCGCAGTGGTTGAGAGTCCGCCTGCCGATGCAGGGGACACAGGTTTGTGCCCCGGTCCGGGAAGATCCCACATGCCGCGGAGCATCCCAAAATCCTAACCATGGTTCAGGAAGTCACAATTCAAAAAAATACAAGTGACCCTGGTTGAACGATATATCCCTGGGACATCTGGCACAAGCAAATACAAAATCTCTTCAACCCACTTCTAGCAGAGCCACTACGGACAGAGCTATACTGCAGATTAGATCACAATCCAAATGAAAAACATTGAAGGAAATGACCTACCACGTGCCAGAATTACTATACAAAACTGTTAAAAGGATTAGAGCCTCAAAGAACTTTAAACAATATGCCAAAAGTATAAATTATTTAATAAATAAAAAGAATAAACATAACTATAAGATGCTACCAAAAAAAGAACCAAATATCCAAAAATGAAAAAGCACAATCATTGTGCTGATGGTTGATTTTTTTGCCTTTTCACTTCAAATTGCATCTTGTTGCCTGCTCTGTAATAGTTGTGCTGGGTCTTATAAATATTTCTCCTTTGCTACCCAGCATGATGTTAAGCCTTGTCAGTAGAAGGCCTGGAAGAACACTGGAGGAGGAAGGGTTTTCCTGTTTCGAATGTGCTCTCTTACTAGTGTCCTGCAGAAAGCTCTTTTCTTCTTCTTTGTTCAGCCCCTGCATAGTTTCTCTAGTGTAAGGTTCCCGCAGGGCACAACTTTTTATGATGTTTGAGCAAACTCATGCAGCTACGGAGGCATAGTCTAGAGACCCAGATATTGTGGGCCTGTCCCCGGCCCAGGTTGCTTCACCCCATATCCTCTCCTCGGTCCAGGACATGGACACACACCAGGGGCACTGGAGGTCAGCCATCCCCTAAACTTTGTCCTGAACAGCCAGCCCAGGGCTGACCCAATCTGAGCTGTTCATGGAAGTGCCTTAACCTCCTGGAGAGGGGGACCTCTCCAGCTCCTGGTTCCAACAGTGTCCAGTAGCTTCTCCTGGTACCTAACAAGTTCTGAGGCTCAACACCTCCCAGAGGGTAGATTTCCAGCAGGTCCCACTATTGAGCTACTTCATTGACTTCTCCAACATTCAGGAGGCCAAGGTGGTATTCTTTCCAATGACATCTGCATCTCAGTCATAGAAGGAAGGCTTTTCCTTGGGTACTTATCTCAGCCCTAGGGGTAGTGACCACATCTTATATCTGCTATTCCTGGATTCTTTAGAATTCTTTTTAACTCTCACTAGCCAATTCCTCCTTACTCCAAGCCCCTGTTAATAAAGCTTTATATTAAACTTTCCCTGTTCAAAAGACTATGTGGTCCTATCTCCTGACTGGACCCCAAACAATACAGAATTGGTACCAGGAATGGTCCCAGGAAAAAAACCCTGCAAAAATGGCATTCTGGAACTCTCCTTAGAACCAGTTGACTGAGGAAGAAAAATCCTGAGCCTGGTTTACAGAGTGGTCTTCATGATATGTTAGTATTGCTTGAAAGTAGCAGCTGCAGCTCTATAGCCCCCCCTCACTCAAGGGTAAACCTGAGGACAGTGGTAAAAGAAAATCTTCCTAGTGATCAGAACTTCAAGTGTGACATTTAGTCATCTACTATCTCTGGAGTGAGAAATGTCCAGAAATATAGGTCTATATTAACTTATGGGTAGTTGCAAATGGTTTGGTTGGAATAGTGAAGGATTTGAAAGGAGCCATATTAAAAAAGCTGATGAAAAGGGAGCTTAAGGAAGAAGTATGTGGATGGACTTTTCAGAATGGGCACAGACTGTGGAGATATTAGTGAATGCTAAATGTCTACCAGAGGACCATTACTGCAGAGGAGGTTCTTAATGATCAGGTGAATAAAACTACCAACTCTGGGGATGTCAGTCATCCTTTCTTCCTAGCCATCACATTCCTTGCTTACTGGGCCCATAAACTAAGTGACTATGGTAGCAGAGATGGAATCAATGCATGGGCTCAATAGTTTTACTAGGAAGCAGTTCTATGGAGCTCCTCATACTACCATTCTGGAAGTTGTCTCTAATGCTCACTTTCTATAAATAACAAATCGTCTAGAAAATTGCTCAGAGCTAGAGTAGTTTTTACTCCTTTTCATTATGATGCAGAATTTGGAAGATACGATTTTTGTAATGCAGTGTGATCCCAGGGAAAACTTTTATTTCTTTAATTTTTCTTAGTTAAAATTGCATTTTTGTTTCAAAAAGAAACTTGTCTCACAATCTCCTTAGGATTGGAACTTAGTATCAACACTTTGGCCTGGAGAAATATTTTAAATTATCTATGTTAGATACAGTTTATGGAAATTGAACAGTTCTTGTTTAAAAAATTAACTCTTTAAAATACCCGGGCTATAAATAACAATGATGCCAAATAAATACATAGAAGAGGGATAAATAAATAAGTGCATTAAAACTCCCACATTTAATATCTTTAGGAAAAAGAGAAAAAATTTGCAGTGAATTATTAATATACTTTAAGAACAGAGGCAACAGTGTTGAATATTTATAAGTATTAAACAGCAATTTTAACCTTGACCTTATCCTTTTAAAAATTGCAGTTATTATTATGAGACTGAATATTGCTCCAAACATGTTATGTAAATGTTTGATCTTATACAGTAGAATATTTTTTTAAAGATAAGATGTTAATATGTAGATGTCTCAGATAAAAATGTTTCTCTCTTTTTTGAATGGTTGGATCAAAAGAGTGGTTTAATAGTGACAATACTGATGAACGATCTGACCACGCACTCTTTGAAGGTAGAAACCTTGGCATATAGTCTTTCATAAGAATCTAGAGAGTATTTGTTAGCTGTGTGAACTTGCATATCAAATGCCATTGAGGCATATGGCACTGGGATAATAGCATACTCCTCCCATTCTTGCTAATGCCATCTACTTACTTCTCTATCACTCCCCTAAATACATAACCTTTTTGGCTTTAGGTCCAGAGTCTTTCCTTACATTCAAAATCCTATAATCATCCTGATTGAATCTGTTCTTCATAATGACTCCCACGTTCTTTATCTTCTTCAACACAAGGTTTTCTTGACCATTTCAACTCAGTCACTCATTTCTGTCAGAAAAAAATATATATATATGGATTTTAAGTATATAAAAAACACTCAAACGCAATAATAAATATAGATAAAATCCTCAAGTTCTAATTTCTATCTATGTAATTGTCTAAGATCTCAAAGTTTTTAAAATTTTTCAAATTTTGTTTCTTAGAGAATTTGATATATTTAGTTCAATTTGATAATAATTAGAAAAAAGCAATTCGTAAGTAATTAGCAAATAAAAATTTTACATACTTAGTATGGGCTGAATTGTGTCCCCCCCCAAATCCATACATTGAATAAGGAAATGACAAAATTAAGTATGATATATTCATGAAATGAAATGATGTGTGCTAGTTAAAGGAATGAACAGTAGCTCCATATATCAACAAAGTCAAATATGATTGTTAGATAAAGTAACAAATGAAAAAAGAAAGTAGCAGACTATGGATAAACAACAAATGTATACCTATATCTATATACACTTACACAAATCAATAATGTGTTTTCTGTGGTATGTATGTTTGTACATGAAATAGACATCAAACTATTATCATGGTTTACCTTTGCAGAGAGGGAGAGAATATGGGTGGCCCAAAGCAACTTTAGCTTTTACTCAAGTGCATCTAAGAATTTTGGCTTTTCTCTAAAATTTAAAGGAGAATGCATTCATGTTTTCATGCTTTATAAGGAATTAATTTTCTTCAAAACAAAACATTTTATTGAAGTATGTTTGATTTACAATTTTGTGTTAGTTTCAGGTATACAGCAAAGTGATTTGGTCATACATATATATGTGTGTATGTATATATATATATGTGTGTGTATATATATACACACACACACACACACACACACACATATTCTTTTACAGATTCTTTTCCATTATAGGTTATTACAAGATATTGACTGTAGCTCCCTGTGCTATACAGTAGGTCCTTGTTGGTTATCTATTTTGTATATAATAGCGTGTATCTGTTAATCCCAAACTCCTAATTTATCACTCCACCACTTTCCCCTTAAAGAATTAATTTTTTAATAAGCTGCTCTGCCACCAAAACACTAATTAAAACATTGTGCTTCCTGAGCACAATCTTCTATTATTCTAGCTTATTCTTTCAACTATTCCATGGCCATTCTTTTTTTTTTTTTTCGGTGCGTGGGCCTCTCACTGTTGTGGCCTCTCCCGTTGCAGAGCACAGGCTCCGGACATGCAGGCTCAGCGGCCATGGCTCACGGGCCCAGCCGCTCCGCGGCATGTGAGATCTTCCAGGACCAGGGCACAAACCCGCATCGGCAGGCGGACTCAATCACTGCGCCACCAGGGAAGCCCCATGACCATTCTCGTGTCTCACTCAGCCATCAGGTTAGTGCTGTCTTTACTTCTCTCTAATACAGCACCATTCAGCTTAGATTTCCTGGTCCTTCATTTCAGTCATTCTAGTAATCAGTCCTCTCACCCCTTTTTTCTTCTTTTGCATGTGCGTCTAATGCCCTCAATGTGGACAGTTACAACTGTTTATTTTCTCAGTATTCACACCTGAGTACTGATTGCTGTTGGAAGACAGAATTACTGAACATGACAAACTGTTCTCAGTAACTTCATAATCACTCACCTCAACTTGGTCCTCACCTCACAGTTATTCTACTGTGTTTCTTTATTTTTTTAGTTTATTTTTAAATTTTTTATTTTATATTGGAGTGTAGTTGATTAACAATGTTGTGTTAGTTTCAGGTGTACAGCAAAGTGATTCAGTTATACATATACAGGTATCTATTCTTTTTCAAATTCTTTTCCCATTTACTTTATTATAGGGTATTGAGCAGAGTTCCCTGTGCTATACAGTAGATCCTTGTTAGTTATGTATTTTAGATATAGCAGTTTGTACATGTCAATCCCAAACTCCCAATCTATTCCTCCCCCGCACCCTTCCCTCCTGGTAACTATAAGTTTGTTCTCTAAGTCTGTAAGTCTGTTTCTGTTTTGTAAATAAGTTTGTTTGTATCAGTTTTTTAGATTCCACATATAAGCTATATCATATGATGTTTGTCTTTCTCTGTCTGACTTACTTCACGTAGTATGATAATCTCCAGGTCCCTCCATGTTGCTGCAGATGGCAGTATTTCATTCTTTTTAATGGCTGAGTAATATTCCATTGCATATATGTACCACATCTTTTTTATCCATTCTTCTGTCAATGGACATTTAGGTTGCATTCATGTCTAGGCTATAGTCTACAGTGCTGCAGTGAACATTGGGGTACATGTATCCTTTCGAACCACGTTTTTATCTGGATATATGCCCAGGAGTGGGATTACTGGATCATATGGTAGTTCTATTTTTAGTTTCTTAAGGAAGCTCCATACTGTTCTCCATAGTGGCCCACCAACAGTTTTACTGTGTTTCTTTATTCAGCTTTTATTCCTACTCACTGCAATGGCTATTTCAAAAGTCAGATGTAACTCAAAAGTTCAGAGAAGACTCTGAACCTAGCTGGCATAAACTCCCTCCTCACATTCAGCAGGTGACTTAATCTCCTATTTTATAAAGCAAATGGAAGCTTCCAGGTGTCAGATATATAGACCCACACTTCTGTTTCCATGCAATTCTCCTTCCATTTGTAACGGAATACTTATCCCACTTCTGAAGACAGGGAAGTTGTCAATTCTGAATATGAACTCTGGAAATGTTGGGCCCATTTTGGAACTGCAGGAGGATTAATCCTGAAAACAAAACCAACACTCTGAAGTCAACAAACAGAAATGGGAAAATACTTAAATCCTCACTGACAGTATTAAGTATTTTACAAGCAAATTTCAAAGTGTCCTTATGAGAGATTCCATGGCTGTACATGCAGATTGAAATGATAAATATCTTCATCGTTTAAGTTACTTGATTCATCCTTTTCTTTTCTTGTTATTTACATTTCAAAACCCTCTATATTTTGAAAAAATTCTTAGTTCAGGAGGACTTGAAAATGGCTACATGGGGATTCTACTCAGTATATCCTTTCACTCTGATATGCAGCCCTTTGGGAATCCAGTTTATTGTGGAAGGTGGGATGGGTGCTCCTCTTAGACCCCCATATTATGTAGGGCATGGGATTTCTTATCTACTCCTATACGACTGGAAAGACTAAAATTCTATTTTTCTGGATTGCTAAATGCCTTCAGGACAAAAGCTCATTTCATATGTTTTGAATACTTAATTCGGTATTTTTTTTCTGATAGAGAGGTTAATCTTAAATATCTAATATACTCTTACTGCATATAGATGCTACCATAGCTTTTAAAACTTGAATCAGCTTTTCTGAGGTATAATTTACATTCAAGAAATTTCACCAAATTTGAATATACAATTTGATGAGTTTTGACAATATATACAATTGTGTAACCACAACCAAACTTATGATATAGAGTATTCCTATCAGTCAAAATAGTTCATTGGTAGCCATTTGTCATATGTAAAACCTGGATTCACAAAATTTGACTTAAAACCTTAATACATTTTTCATATTTACATATTCTTTAAATGTATTATATTTGTGAATAATTTTAAACAAATATTACTTCTTTTTTCCCTCTTCTGTGTACTTTACAAAGTTGTAGTAATTTTGTGATTGTTTAAGTGAGGGAATGAAAAGGGATTGTGTACAGAGGAGCACATTGAATTCACTATAAAGTTGAGTCCTTTAGATGAATGCACAAGCAAATGGGTGTTAACTGGAAGAGAAGCTGCATGTAAAGAGAGGAAGAGGACTAACAGTATTGAAAGTATACTATGGTAGACACTGCATATATCATCCCTTTCTGTACTCACAAATAACCCATAAGTTAGATAGTTTTAAATCAGTATACCAATTAATATAGAGGGGTTCCCCCAAGCCTTAGTGTTATAAGTGGTAAAACTGAAGTATGAATCCAGCTATAATTACACAATGTCTTCCCTTTATTATTTCACGTGACCTTCCAGCGTATTTGAAATTAAAAAGACAGTAAGTTCTTTAAAGATAGAAACTCTGCCCAAGGTACCATTTGTTGTTTGCATGTGTGTATGTGTGTATGTATGTATGTATGCTTATATATTTCCATTCATTCATTCCATAAGCATGTGTTCAGTGTATACTACGAGCCATACAATATACTTGATTTTCGGGATACAAAGGTGAACAAAACTGACAGGAAGCCTGCCCTTGAGGAGTTTACAGTCTAGACAGGGTTGCAGAAGAGTAAGCAGACAATGGCAATATAATGTGATCAGGATTGCGGAGCATAGGTAGAGGGTACTCGGGGAACACGTAGAGGAGGCGCCCATCTCACATATGGTAGTTCTGAGAAGGCTTCTTGGAGAAAGTAATGTCTAAGCTAAAACTTATGTAGAAGACAGGTTATCTAGGTGAGGTAAGTGAAGTGTAGAGGTGAGGAATGAGTTCTAGGAAGAGGAGATTGAATTTGTAAGGGCATGGAAATAAAGAGCAGCATTCTCCAGGAATTTGGGGGGGAAGAGATGATGAGAGAAAAAGCTAAAAAAGCAGGTTAGTCAAGTTGGGATTATGACAACAGATGCCACTTCCGTGAGTGTGTCTTTGGATATTCTGAGTCTGTTAAATTATGTTTGGGTGCATATTGTCTATAGTGGTTGCATAGTGTCTAGAGTAGCCTTAACAAGTAAGGAGTTACTGTTATTAATAATAATATTTTTAGACAATAAGTCCAAAGAAACACTCCAAATTTTAGGTCGCTGGTCAAGGTCAGATGATTCTTCTAGCTATCTGCTTGGCAGTCCTTAGCATGTAGCTTCTGCTTTCATGGTTTCATAATGGCAACTTTATTTCTATGTATTGAGTCTACATTCCAGTTAGGGAGAAGTGGGAAAGACAAAGGGTAAAATGTGAATATTGTCAGTCTATATTTTTTTATTTTAATCAGGAGAAGACATAGTGTTTTGGAAGCCCCAGTGAGCAGCCATCAACTTACATCTCATTGGCTAGATCTGTGTCACAGGGTCATCCCTAGCTGCAGAATAGTCCAGAAATTTGAGGTTTTTAATCAGGAAAAATCTGGATTGGTTGGGAAGATAGTGAATGAACAACTAGGGGTGTTCCCCATACTCACCATATGAACTCTTGAGTAAACGATTATTGAAAATTTCTTCAGAGATCACTGTAAAAATGTTAGTTTTAGGAAAATATGGGAAATGTGATATCCAGAGAAAGGATGGAGTAGATCTTACTCATGGTTACTGTTGGGTATTTGGGGGCTCCCTTGGCATAGACTATGGGGATGAGGTGTCATAACAAACTAACCCCAAGATCACTTGTATTACTGGATGGTAAGAAATAATCACCCATAAAAAGCAATTCAACCCAAAAGATGGATTTTCTAGTTGACTCAAGTTTCAGATTCCTGGTAGAGCATGTCTGGTCCATCATGTGCCACATTTTACAGGTCGCATAGGGAACCTGTAATAGTACTAGTGTGACGAGGAATAAGGATGGGGACAGATCATTCATTAATTCACTAAATATTTACTAAGTGGATGACGGGATCATGGCTGGTAGGCAGGATCATGGCTGTGGGCAGGAATGGACTATTCTCTATGGTCATTCTTCCCTTTGGTTGTACTCCTAACCATTGCAGTGTTTTGTTTGTTTTGCTTTAAAAGATAATGTTTGGTTCATTTTGTTAGTATCTGTGATCTCTACTGCAATTTTATTCAACTTTTTTATCCTACAAGTTCCCATCTCTGTTTCTTTCTTGAAAGGTCCTTTTTGCTTGGATTGTAAGGCACTTCTTCCTCAGCTCGTTCTTAAGTGTCAGTGCTCCTCAGAATTTTGTCTTTTACTCTCTTCTCTCCTTACATACTCTTCCTAGGTCACATTATGCATTCAAAGTGCTTCAGTTGCTTCTTCTATATGCCAGGAATTGTTAAACTTTATACTTTCAGATTTCTTTCTTTTAAGCTTCAGATTAATAAATCTAATTGCCTGTAGGACACCTTGTTGGTTTAAAACCTTGAAACCTTCCTGGGTGAAATCTGAAATGGACCCCAAATGCAGAGGGTAAGGAGAGACCCAAGAAAGAGGCAGACCACTCCAGTTTGGTAGGTGGCAGGTTTAATAAGCAAGGGAACTTATATAGGAGGTTTGTCTTGGGTGGCTGCAAGATGAGTAGATCTCTGCACCCACCCACCACAATCTTAAAAGTGTATATAGAGGCCTTAACTGGGTTCAGTCACATGTACTATCCAGATGTTCTCAACAACATGGTGCTCTCTCAAGGCTACATCCTTACAAACAGCTCCCACTGTGGTAATGGTGGGCAGAATGTACATTCCAAGGACAGGAGAAGGGGAGAGGAGTCTCTGATTGTCCAGGTCCAGTTCTGGTGTCAGCGGGAAGTCACGTCCTCTTGATGACCTCCTCCAATACATCTCCTGTTTCAGAATCCTCAAAGTTAACATTTCTAAAGTTGAATTCAGAGATACTTGCTGATCTGTGGTCAAAGCATTCTCATTGTTGCAAAAGCCCCTTCCCTTTATTGTAATAGTCATTTCCCCCACCTTGTAATAATCCTTTTGAATAAAATCTCTCTTTACTAAATCCAGACTTGTTTCTCATTTGACAATTAATGGTGCTGTGCTTCGGATGGAGTGCTGACTGCCCCTCGGGCCCCACTATCTTCACCGAGGTATTCATAGTGGCTTCTCAGACCCTCTGTGTCCTTTTCTAGTTGGAAAAATCAGGATTCATGGTGATGAATCACAACTCCTAATCTAATCCAATTGTCAGGACATTTGTCTGCTGTAGCATGGTAGCAAAGAGTTACTTTTACGTATTTTTTCTGGCAAAGAGATTTTTCTTCACCCCTTTTAGGGGGTGTCTTCTATTTTCCCTTGGATTCTCTAAACTGGGATTGGATGTGGGAATTCCCTCAGTTCTCAGAACCATGGAGATTTTGTGTGTGTGTGTGTGTGTGTGTGTGTGTTTGGAGGGGGAGGTGTTCCCTCAAACTCTGGTCCTGGCTTAACTGTCTGTTAATCCCATGTGTAACTCTCATTCTATAAGGCTTATTCTTTCCTCTTATTCTCTGTTGACAACATGAGACTCCATGCTTTCCATTCTGGCACGGAGTCAGTTTAATATCTTCAGAAGTAGCCACATTTCTCAAAAGGCAATTTAGAACTTCAATTGCCTTTGGGGGGAACTTGGCAACTCCTCAAACTGGCTTATCTAAGCCATCATCCCTGTCCCTCATTCCTCCTTTTTACCACCTTAGACTTTGAATATTCCTGATTTTCCCAGAAATTAATGAAACTGAACTTATTCTGAAAAAACTTTATTTCAACAGTAATTATTTTTTATATGTAGTGTGTCAACTTGAAGGTAGTTTCTAACGTCTTTTGGTAACTTAAAACCCTAGATTTATGCTAAATTAATTATGCAAAATATTGTGGTTGTGTTTCTGTTAAGGAAAAAGAAGAGTAATTTTGTCCTAAAGTAAAATGATTGGTTGTTTCAGAATGAGAAATAAGAAAGTATAGGACAAAGTCTGAATGAATATGGAAAGTTGTAGAAGGTTTATGGGAAAGGAATTTTATTTCTTGTGGTAAAATCCTGGCTAAGATTTATGGGCTTATTTATAAGATTTTAAAAAGAAACTTTAGTATCAGTTATTAAACTGATATAAAGCTAGATTTGGTTTTCTCTCTGTTAAAATGACAAAATTTTCTTAGATGATTGTTCTGCTCTTAATAAGAGGTTATAAATGTCTTTTCTTTACCTTCTAAGTATCTGCCCAGAAATATTGTGTCTTACTAAAATAATTTCCTGTGCTTTATGTTAACTTTAAATTTTAGTTCACTATTTTTCCCTGCTCTATTTTTCTCCAGTTACCTTATCACAGCCAACGGCGTGACCATCAAACTAGTTACCCATGTCAGAAATCCAGATGTAATGCCCTTTCTTCCCTCCCATCCCACCATCTGATATATCAAAAGATTTGATTGATTCTACCCTTAAATATATTTGGAGTCTGTCCCAAAATACACATTTTAGCATGGTCAGCAATTCTCTCCCTGCAGTGAAGCAACAGAAGATTCCAAATTATAATAAGATGCAACTGTTTTGACTTACCATAAGATATCACTCTCACAGCAATGAAAGACTATTCAGTGTGCAGTCTGTCTATGTTGGCAGAACAATATGGGTATCAGAAAGTGAGTTTTGAAGTTGAAGTTGGATTAAAGGAAGTTAGGGATAATTTGTTTAATGGCATTAGGCTAAGTAAGACACTCTCACGTAACCAGCTAATGATAGGGTGATCTTTCCCATGCAACTGAAAGATTTGCAGTCATTGACTATAATTTCACACATTCATCTCAACAAGGTTAGCTCACCGTTGAAATTTAACCTACTTGAAGTTCAGTGGCTGAGACTCTCTATTACCTAGGAAGTACTTGGGTAGTCATAGCTAATACTTGATTCGCTCGCTTAGATTTTTTTTTAATATAGTTGACCCATCTCTTCTGACCAACATGTAGCATTGCTGGCAAGGAGAATGTTTATAGTGATTTCAATTGAGCATGAATTGCAAAATGAACAGTTCAATTCTTAAAGAAAAATCTGTTTTCCTCATTTCCAAGAGATTAGAATTTTATAGTTTTTTCATTTTTAAAAGTTATTTTAAAAAGGTCCTTTTTAATCCAGACATTATGTTATTAGATACTAACACCTAATAAACTATGGTTACTTGTGACAGATTTGGGTTTTTTCATTTTTCCTATTTTTTAAATTAAAAATTCAAAAAGTTATATATTATGTAAGAACTAAAGTGAGACATTTTTATTTTCCAAAAATAAGTATTCAGCTAAATTAGGTGTCAAGTAATGACCCTTCTTGCTTTCCCATTCATCGAAGCAATTATTTCATGCCTTCCCTTTTCTTCTTAAATTTCTGATGCTGACAGCCCATCCTTTCCCTCAACAACAACAAAAAATGTACCTAGTAATTGGTATCATATTTCATTAAAAAAAATTGAAACTATCTGATGGGAACATAACCATCTTCCACTAGCAGATGCGTTGATGTTATATCTCGTGAAGAAGGGGCCTTCCTCTTATGAAAGGCCAGTTCTTCTCACATGCTCCTGTTCCCAAGCCTTCTCATGGTCTCACTGGCTTTGATTTATCATTATATTAGTTTGCAAGGGCTGCCATAACAAATACCACAGACTAGGTGGCTTAAAGAATAGAAATTTATTTTCTCACAGTTCTGGAGGCTAAATGTCTGAGATAGGATGTGAGCAGGGTTGACTTCATCCCGAGACCTCTCTCTTTTTTTTATAGATGGTCATCTTCTCCCTTTGTCTTGCCCATCATGACATCCACATGGTCACACTGATGAGTTTTTTCCCCGTGATCCCTGTAAGTGGTCTTCTCTTTCCCTCAGAAGTAAGTGGAGAAGCATGTAGCCTGTGTTCTGCTTAACTGCATTTTGTCATAGAAGTGACACAATCCTGTGGAAACAATACCACGTGGAAGAAGGCAATGATGAGAGAATTTCTGAGAAACAGAACCAGAGTCCTGATAGAACCATACCTGAGGCTTTCTGTATTTCTGGACTTTTAATTCAAGAGGGTCAATAAATTCTTCATTGTTGGTTAGTTTGAGCTAAGTTTTCCCTTCTAACTGAAAGCATAACTGAATCAACAGACTGAATCAACACCATTCTTGCCTGGTCGTCTCATCCATCTCTCTCTTCATTTCTCATTCTCGGTCTCAGTCTTCTCCTCAAGCTGGTCATGAAATATGTTAGTGTCAGTTCTCAAGGACATGGTTCTGGGCCTTGTTTCCTTCTTTACAAACACTCATGCAGAAGGGTGCAGACTGAGAAAGAGATTATGTGTGTAGTGGGCTCCAGTGGCAGTCTGGTGGGATGACAGGACAAAATAAAAAGAAGGGCTGTAGGGATCTCTCAGGGATAGGCTGTCTCTCAGGAATCAATAAAATTTTTGCTTGTGTGTGTTGAGGGAATAAAAAATGGAAAAATAGCTAAAGAACAAATGATTGAGTATAGCTAATTATTTAAAAGAATTTCCTTACTATAATTATATTGTTTATTGTATTGAATCAAAAGCAATTTCTATTCAAGTTCTGAATTCCAAATCTGGAGTTGAATCACCAAGGTGTTTTAGATTTTCACCTGTGCTTAATCTGTTTTCATGTGCACTTATGAGAAGTCTTAGAATTACTTAATTTAATTACTGATAATTAACAATTCTGAACAGAATTCTAATGTTCTAATATCAAAATTTTATCAAATTCAAATTTGGAAAGTTATTCAAGCATTGATTTTTTTCCCTTGGTAAGAAGGCAAATTTAAGACATAGAAATATTATTTTAGGTTTTGTTCAAGGTGATAACAAGGAAAAAGAACATTTCAAAATATCTCCATGGTAGCACTTGGTATGTTTTCAGTTGAAAATAAGAGAAAACCCAACAAATATTGATGAACAACAAAGGGGATTTATTAGCTCTCTTAACTGAAAAGAGTAGTAGTTCTTACTGTAGATGAAAGTTAACAATTCTTGCTTAATTAGTTTGATGGCCATGAAATACAGTGAGTCAAATATATGCCAATTTGTTAACTCTAAAATATGAACCATATTAAAATATTTCTGAGGAAGGCCCCCAAAATCTGCAGCTACAATGGCTATTTACCTTAAGTTAGCACTGTCTGCTGTGTTCCATAGAGCACTAGTTTCTTGCAAGGTCTTGAGGAAAAGAAATCCACAGTCAAATGCATCTTGGGATTATGGAGTGGTTAGCCACCTGGGCTTCAGAGGCAGAAATCTTGGTTTGGAACGCTGGCTCAGTCAGAGACATATTGCTCACCATCTCTAAGCTTCATTTTCCTCCTACACAAATAGAATGGATGTCGTGGAGATATAAGTATTACATGAGATAGTATACCACAGTATTTAGTACTTATGGAATGCAGACTCTGTACCAGGTGCTTCTCTGAGAACTTCATGCACATTCACTTGTTTAATTCTAGCAACAGCCCTAAGAGGTAGGTAATACTATTGCCTCCGTTTTACAGATGAGGAAGTTGAGGAACATAAAGATTAAATTACTGCCTAAGATCACCTAGCTAGTAAGCAGCAGAGTCAGGATTCATTCTAGGGCAGTATGTATCTAAAACCCCTGCTTTTAACAAACATGCTATACTTCTCATTTGATGGTAAAGAAATGTATTTTATTATATTAAACCTAGAATTTTCCTCAACACATTTGGTCACTAAACAGTTTATTTGTAATGCTTGTTAACATACTTACTTTAGAAAATATTGCTGTTATAAATGCACTTGGAGAGGTGAATAAGCAAAGGAAAGTATCTCAGCAGTCAGGTCCCAGTGCTTTCAGGACAGAAAGCAGAGCCAGCCTCAGGGAAAGCTGTATCAAGGGTCCATAACCATCCAGGAGAGAACAGGAGTTTTATTAGCTCAATAGCTCTGACCACTAACCTCTTCAACACTCTTTGAAGTTGTATGTTTGTTACCTATTTTTCACTCAAAGTGAATCTCAATTTCAGAATTTCCAAAAGAGATCTGTTTGGGATGATTTGCCAGTTTCTAGTATCAAGACATAGTTTCTTGATGAGTAAACCATAGGAGGATGACCTTCTTAATGTCAACTCTGTTTTTCCTTTATTCACTGTTTACCTTCAGCAGAATCCCTGGCCCAATCACTTGTGGCCTGGGAGAGAAAATCACGTGACCCAAGGCTTGACACTTTTGTTTGGAAGGAGTGGCTTGTGGTTGTTTCCTTCAGAAGAAAACTCTAGGCATGGCAGACACTTATTCATGAAATATTTAGTACTAAGCCTAAGAATAACTTCTTGCTAGTACTAAAATTATCATATGTATGTTTTGAAGTTTTAATCACTGATAACATTCGTTATATTAACATATATGAAAAATAAAATCAATATTACTTACTTTTAAATCATTACTTGGTGAGCATCTATAACTTGACAGACTAATTTTATGTCTAAGGTAGAGACAGAAAATCCCTACCTTTTTGCAACTTCCATTTCAGTAGATGGAATCAGACAATTAAAAAGAATAAATACAAAGTATATTATATGGTTAAATGCACAAGAAGAAAAATGAAGCTGGGTAAGGGAATTAGTGTGGGGGAAGTTATTGTTTTATAGGATGGTCATGGAAGGCCTTTCTGATAAAGTAATATTTGAGCAGAGACCCAAAAGAAGGGAGGAAATGATACACTTGGAGAATAGCATTCCCGGTGGAACGAACAGTAAGTACAAAGACCCTGTGGCAGTTTAATTCTAGGGGAGGTCATGGAGGTAAGTAAGGGGAAGAGTGATAAACATGAGATTAGGGAAGTGGCCAGGGATCAGATCAACTAGACCTCTGGCTTTTAATCTGGGGAGGATGGGAAAACATTGAGAAACTCATTTGAGCGAAAGAATCTCTCTTACATTTTTGAAGAATCACTCTGACTATTGTATGAAGAGCAGACTTTAGGAGGGCAAAGGTGGAAGCTGAAACACCAGGAAGAAGACTACTACAACAATCCAGGAAACAGATGATGGTGGCTCAGAACAGCAAGGAAGTGGTGGACTGCTGGATAAATCCTGAAGATTGAACCAACTGGATTTCCCATGCAATTAGGTGTTAGGACTTGGGTCATGTGGTCCTGCTTCCCAGACCACAATCAATTGGGCCAGGGATTCATACCTAAGAAAAAGGTGGCTATAAAAAAACCAGGATTGCCATAAGAAAAGCCAGTCTCCTTTAATTTAGTTTCCAGGAGATGAGGGGCCAAGGATGACTCCAAGCTTTTTGGCATAAGCAATACAAGGAAGGAATGACATTTCTATTTACTGAGAAGAGAAAAATTGTGTAATGAGTAGGTCTGAGGAAGGGTGGAAATCATGAGTTCAAATTAGGATGTGTTAAATTTGAGAGGACTATTAGCTATCCCAGTGGGAATGTTGAGTAGGCAGTTAGATATTATGACTGGAGTTTCAGGGAAAGTCTAGTCAGGAAATAAAAAATGTGTCATGAGTATATAGATGGCATTTAAAGCTCTAAGATTTAATGAGTGCACCAAAGGTGTAAACAGAAGAAATCTGAAGATTGAGTCTGTGGTATTCCCATGTTTAGAGTTTGAGAAGATGAAGGGGGACCAGCAAATAGAGAAAGAGCAACCAGTGACTTAAGAAATAGTAGGGGTTTTTTTTTGTTTTTGTTTTGTTTTGTTTTGTTTTGTTGCGGTACGTGGGCCTCTCACTGTTGTGGCCTCCCCCGTTGCGGAGCACAGGCTCCGGACGCGCAGGCTCAGTGGCCATGGCTCACGGGCCCAGCCGCTCCGCGGCATGTGGGATCTTCCTGGACCAGCACACGAACCCGCGTCGCCTGCATCAACAGGCAGACGCTCAACCACTGCGCCACCTGGGAAGCCCTAGAAATAGTAGTTTTTAAAAGGTTTACAATTTTTTCAAACATAGATATGCACTGTAAGGATAACTAATCTCTATGCTGAAATTATGCAATATTCAATATTAGAATCAGTAGAATAACAAGTATTTTAGTTTCATAAAAGGAAACATCTATTCTATATCTGTAACTTTGCTTCTGTAAAAGCAAAAAACAAGCTGATTGTTTTGGATAAGTTAATTAAATATGCTAAGTAGTTTTAAGGTAAATTTGAATAAGTCTTTCAAACTGACCTTAAAATAAAAGTCTCAAAGTCTAAAATGAAGTCTAAAATAAAATAAATGTAAAAGTCAGATAACCTAGTATTAAAATAAAGATTAACAGGGGCTTCCACATTTCCGTCTCTTGAGGGAAACTTGAGTTTCTCTAACTTTTCTGCTCAGTATATTCACTGAGGAAACATATGTGACCAGTTCCAGGTTCTCAGGTTTTTCAATTCTGATTTTACCTAGAAGTATTATCAGAATGATAGTGGAAACAGAAAAGAAACCATAATTGCAATCTTATACAAAACCAATTTGGTTTGGATTGTCACTTACAAAGATGTCTTTTATTTAAAGATAAAACATTAGAAACATTTCATCCCAGAAAATGAAAGTAGAATTGGGGTGTTTTGATGTCAGAGCTAGAAACAGGTTTTTTGAGTGCTGGGCAGAATTCTCATCTTCTCTTAAGTTTTAGAGTTAATGTAATATATACCCGGATGTGAATACACTGCCATCCACTCTATTCATGTTCTTTCAATGTGTTATTCTCTTTTTTTTTTTCAGTTTCAGAGTTAGTACACATAACCAAATATGTACATACCAGATTGGAATATTCTAAATGTCCCAAGATACTTATTGAACTGTATAAGCCTGTATTTGCCTTTGACAGAAATGTGTTTCATTTATTATCTATTGTGTGAATGCATTCTGTAATAGAGTAGACATAAAAATAAATAAATTGTGGAATGTCAAAGAAATCACTATTATTGAGAAAGACATATGGATTTACAGCATGATGTAAACATGTGATATTAGTAATAAAATTATAGCACTTGTAACTTCTATGGGTGCAGCAACTTTGCTGATATTCTCATCTCCCGCACTCTACCTGGCAATCAGCACATTTTTGTTGAATGCTTTAAGAAAGTATTGCCTGGTGGCAATGGAGAAAGTTCTAGTGGAGGTATAAGCTAGTTCTTAAACTTAAAGGACTTTTCTAAGTGGAGAAGTGGGGGCTGTGGCATCTGAGCAGAGACAACATGTTCTTAGAGAGGTTTGAAAGTGCAGAGCCCTCCTGAGAGCTGTGGGTCTGACATAGGGTTCTTCTCCAAAGATATAAAGAGTTGCTAGGGAGAAATGGGGGGCTAGGATGAATGCCGGTGCTTTAGGGTATTGCACCACCCCGCCCCCTTTTCTAGCATGTCTATCCACTTTCCCTGACCTGAAGGCCAGATCCCAACCTACTCATCATAATGTGAATGTTAACAGCCCAGCTTACAAACACAGAGCTCCGAAGTAAACCTATTCACAAGAGAGAATGTGTAGTAAAGAGTTCACTTAGAAGGCCTGGGACTGTTATCATTAGAAAGGCCTGTTTGCAGGGGTGGCCCTTGGCTGGCATCTGGGAAGTTGGCTCTCAGAGTGTTCTCAGTCAATAGTTACCTGATAAGGATGGTTCATTGTGCCTAGACTTTAAGAACAATATCGTTTATGCTAAACGTCTGATTTTTTTCTGAGAGTTTGGAATTGTGGCACAAGCAAGGCAGAGTATGCTATGTGACCAGACTCCAATAAAAATCTTAGGTGCTAAGTTTCTATTGAGCTTCCCCGGGAGACTTTGAAAATGTTGTCCCAACTCATTTTTGGAAAAATTCAACGTGTCCTGTGAGTCTCCTCTTGGAAGTTTGTGCCTGGTTTCCTCTAGACTTCTCCCCGGTGCCTTTTCCCTTTTCTGATTTTGCTTTGTATCCTTTTACTGTAGTAAACTGTACCTGTGTGTATGGCTATATGCTGAATTCTGTGAATAACTCTATTGAATCACCAAACCTGAGTGTAGTTTTAGGGACCCTCAACACAGGGACCTAAGAGAAAAGAACAAGCCTACAAATATAATCCACATCAGCTATGCAGAAAAGCCAACTGAATTTTGCCATATATACAAATGCTAAATTACTATGTTATACACCTGAAACTAATATAATGTTATATGTCAATTATACCTCAAAAAAAAAAACCAAGTCCTCCACTTTAAAAAATACATTCACTTGAAGTGAATGAAGTAATATTGATACAATAGCTTAAAAGAGAAGTAGAAGACATACTAAAAAAGCAAATCACTCAAGAAAAATATCCAGATAATGCAGAGAAAAATAAGAATATAAAAGTAAAAACAAAACAACTACACTAATTAACTTGTGAAATAGTTGAGAAGATATTTTATCAAACAAAATTCAAAATAGGCAAATCAGAGAAAAAGAAAAAAGCTCTTGGAAATTAAACATGTAATTGCATCATTTAAAATTGCTTTTAAGGCATTATTCTTTAAAATAGAAAAAACAACAAAGAAAGTTCGAGGAAGTAATCAGATATAGATAATAAATGTGGGTGGTTCTAAATCCTGAAAGTTCCAGAATGAGAGAGAGAGGAAAAATATAGAGGAATAAATTTTCAGAGAAAATGGAAGTAAAGTTCCCAGGGTTGAAAAGAGACATGGATCTTCAAATTAAAATATTCACTGTGAGCAGAACAAATGAAGAAAGATCCAGAGACAGACATATCATCATGAAATTTCAAAATGCCAAGGATGAAGAAATAGTGTTAAAATCTGACATAGATAGGGAAAAAAAGTCAGCTATACAAGAATGTGATTTAGACTGGTATCTGATACATCATCAGCAAAATTAAATTCTAGAAGGCAAAAAAGCAAATCTTCCAAACTTTTAATTAAAATTATTCTTAACCTTGAAGTCTATACCCAAACTGTTAATAAAATAGGTGGACAAATTATGTGTCTCCTGAAATGCAAGATCAATTACCTACTTGGGGATTACTCTGAACAAAAGGAGGAAGAAAAATAAGAAAAGGAAAATATTTACCAACAGAAATGATGAAACTAACCCAAGAATCCAGTGAAAAGGATCCCAGGGATGGCAGTTTTACAAGAGTACCTACCCTAATTAGATTAAAAAATCATTGGATTCTAAGAAAAAAGTGTGATCAGGGAGAACAATGAAGTAGATGACAAGGAACATACAGCATAAGTAAAACTTTAGGTACAGGTGTTATAAGTAGTAAGGCATATGTTTCATCTCCAAAGTAAAATTGTATAAGGTATTTATGGTACAGATAAGAAGAAAAGTAAAATATGGTGAACTGTTTGAAGATTAACAATATATAAGGAAAGAAAATCCTTTTGGTCTGGAGTGTCTTCTTTTATTGGAATTTTGATGGTTTCAGCATGCTAGCTTGCCTTGAGTTGAATCACATTTACATGGCCCTCGTAAGTGAATATTATTTATTGTTCTTCAAATTTTGGAATCAATGTAGAAACAAAGTATGGGAGATTTCAAAATGATTATAAGATATAACCATAGTGGGATTGCACAGTGAATCTGTTCACTGATGAATTTCGGGCATCACAATTCATTCTGGGCATATAATAGCTACACAATAAGTATTTTTGATTCAATGAATAAAACTAAATATAAACACAAAAGAAGTATACAAAAACCATAATTGCTTAGAAATTAGAAATACACTCTACAACATTTTGATAAAAGAAATTCAAAAGAAAACAGCAAACTATCTACAAAACAATTGCTATGAATTGAATGTTTGTGTACTCCCAAAATTCATATGTTGAAATTCTAACCCTCAATTTGATGGTAATAGGAGATGGGGCCTTTGGGAGGTGATTAGGTCGTGGAGGTGGAACCTTCGTAAATGCGATTTGTGCCTTCATAAGAAGAGACATGAAAGAGCTTGCTTGCTCTCTGTCTGCTCTCCACCAGGTTAGAATACAATGAATAGGCAGCCCTCTGTAAATCAGGAAGAAGACTCTCACCAGATATGTTGATCTTCGACTTCCCAGCATCCAGAGCTGTGAGAATAAATGTTTGTGGTTTAAGCCTCCCATTCTATGGTATATTTGTCATAGCATCCCAAACTGACTAAAACAACAATGAAAGAAGACATCACACCAAAGTCTACAGACCCAGGGAAATCTGTATTCATGAGGAAATGTTTGGCTTTGTTTACCTTTATCACTAAAGAAGAGAGATGAACTACAGAACAAAACAAAATAATTGAACACAAATATTAAGAAATTAGGTACACAATAAAAAGATAATAATATTATGAAATTATATAATAAAATCTGAAGTAGATAAAAGCAAAACAATAGGATAAAGTCAAAGTAAATACAAAGGCTACTTTTGTAATAAAAGACCAAGGAAAATAGATGCACTCCTCATCGGAATGGTAAAAGAGAAGAGAGAACCAAATCTACAAGATTAAGAGTGAGAGTAATAGCCAGAAATACAAAGGAGATTAAAATAATTATAAAAGAATGTTGCATAAACTTATGGCCAGACATTTGAAAAAACTGCAGAAAATAGATAGTTCCTGGCAAAATATAAATGATCAGTGTTTAGAAGAGAATGCCAAAGAAAACCAAAAAGACTAAAAACACTAGAGTAGTCAATACAATCTGAAAGTTGACTAAATAGCTACCAGTGAAAAAGCCCACAGGAAAAACACACTCTTTAACTCTGCTCATCCCTGAAACCTCAAGAAAATTAGAATAAAAGAATTTTTTTGAAGGCATAAACCTGCAAGAACAGAGAATGGACGAGCAGACAATCAAAAATTGGACAGGAAGCCAGATGGCACTGAAAAAATGGACCAGCAGCACCTGACTTAACATACCAAAGAAAGCAAGTCTTCAGGAGTCGGGGTGGGGGGGGTGGGGGGGGGGGGGGGCGGCGGGGAAGCGGGAAAAGTTACCTAATTTCCACTTCATAAACATTCAGGAATTGGAGGCCTCAAGTACCAATGGCTACAAAGGTGTGGGCTGAGGAATAGTTAGATGTGCAGATGACTCTCCTTGCCATGGAGCCTGGGGACTACTCTCCTCTACCCAGAAGAAGACTGGAAATTAACCAGTCCTACTGCTCTTGCAGATGCAGGTAGAAACTACTCTTCTAAATACCAATGGACAGATAAATTATTACCCCACTTTGGGAAAGCAATCACATGATATATACTAAAATATAAAGAATATCTATTAAAATATTTATTAAAATTTATAAACTGACTTCTATCCCTTTAAAGTAAGAGAACCAGTCTATAACAATTTTTAATTATAGCAGAGTATATAGTGGCTAAAACTGGAAAGGTTTTGAATGCCTATCTATAGTTGATTGGGTGAATAAATTATGAAATATTCATGCTCTAGAATATTATGCAGGTAACACAAGTAATGAATTCCAGCCATACATGTTCACTTGACTGAGTTTTCCAAAGTATTTCTATGTCTATAGGTAAACATATGCCTATAGACAAAAAATATAATTTACTTTATATAACAATGTTAATACAAACCTATACTTATATATACTTTATATTTAATATTGTAAATGTTTAGAAAACAATCATCTGATCATGACATGTTTAAAACTCAATTTGGGGGCTTCCCTGGTGGTGCAGTGGTTAAGAATCGCCTGCCAATGCAGGGGACACGGGTTCGAGCCCTGGTCCGGGAAGATCCTACATGCAGTGGAGCAACTAAGCCCGTGAGCCACAACTACTGAGCCTGCACTCTAGAGCCCATGAGCCACAACTACTGAAGCCCACGTGCCCAGAGCCCATACTCTGCAACAAGAGAAGCCACCGCAATGAGAAGCCCGTGCACCGCCATGAAAAGTAGCCCCTGCTCACCACAACTAGAGAAAGCCTGCGTGCAGCAACGAAGACCCAACACGGCCAAAAATAAAATAAATTAAATAAATTAAAAACAACAACAATGAAAGAGGGTACATATAAATATTTTTTAAGAAAACAAAACTGGGGCTTCCCTGGTGCCGCAGTGGTTGAGAGACTGCCTGCCGATGAAAGGGTTGCAGGTTCGAGCCCTGGTCTGGGAGGATCCCACATGCCGCGGAGCGGCTGGGCCCGTGAGCCATGGCCGCTGAGCCTGCGCCATTCGGGGCCTGTGCTCCGCAGCCGGAGAGGCCAGGGCAGTGAGAGGCCCGCGTACCGCAAAAAAAGCAAAAAACAAAAACAAAAAAACAAAAAACTGAATTTGGGGGACTAAAGGGCCAGAGTGATCTGCAGAGAATTGATTGGGAGTTGGTGAAGACACAGCTTTGCATTTGCTGAATACAGACTGTAAGCGTGTAAGATACAGAACTGGGGATGTCGTTCTAGAAATTCTGTCCTGATAGAAGACTAAGGAAAGAAGAAGCAAGACATAGCATGCAGAAAATGAAGCCAGAGAACTGGAGACTGAGGCAGGGCCTCTCCTGTGGTCCTGGGAAAGTTGGCAAAATGAGACATCTAAGAACCCTGGGCAGAAGAATCCAAAGCAGCCCAGCTGTCCTGTAGGAATTTGGGAAGGAACTGCCTGATTTAGCTGCTTGAGCTTTAGACTCTAGCTCAGAAACAGTGATGACAGTTTCCAAAACCTGCTGGTTTGTGGGGCTAACGCTACTAGGCTGAGCAGCTGCACTGCCACTGAGCTTAGAAGAAGAAAAGAGAGTTGATAGCACTAAATATGGTTTGGTCTAAAAGTCAGCATGCTGGACACATAAAATGAACACATTTTATCCTCATGCTCTGTAAGACCAATTTTTAAAGTTTTTCACATCAACATATGCCAAATATGACAATTTCCATTGTGACTATTAAAAAACTTTTATCAGAAACATTTCCATGACTTACATTGTTATTGGATGCAATTACTAGGCATTCATTTATATTTCAAAAAGAAATTTTCTATAAAAGTTTTTTTTATTAGTGTTTTAAAAAATCAATTTAAACTACAAAAGCAGTGACTCATATTTTACCTTGATTTTGTCAGTTCAGTTGACAATTGAGTAGATTTTTAAAAAGTAATTGATGTTACTGCTTTAGGAATTGAAATATTATGGACAGATCATGTGAGAGAAAGTGAGTGGCATTTGCCTTTTATAAGTATCTATAAATGGAAAAAAGCAGAATATGAAGGTCATACAAACTCTAGTATATAAATATATAATAAAATCAAAGTCTTTTGGAAAAATAATAGCAGTCTTTTCAACAAAATTAACTTTTTCACATGGTATCACATTTTAAATTCACAAAAGAAAAATAATAATTCAGAATAATTATGAACATTTGTGCATTCTCTTCAGTAATTAATATATAGGTGATTTCAGTTTTCCAGCATTAGTAACTTTTGGTAACACTTCAGTAAAAAGCAAGCAATTTCAGTTTAGTGTAAAAATTCAATTGTTTCTTCCAACTTTAAAATGTTCTATTATAATAAATTTGTTTTGTTTCAAACTTACAGTGACATACAAATGACTATATTAATTCATTTTAACCTATAATGTAAAAACATTTTTATTCATTTGGACATTTAGGATGAAAATACCCTTCCCCACAATATTTAAAAATACTTCTTTATAGGGGATATTAGAGTGTAGTGTTTAAGCATGTGGGCTCTGGATTCAGAATGCCTGCTATAAAATTCTGACTTTGTCCCTTCCCAACTATGTGATAATTCCTTAGCACCTCCAAGCCCTAGTTTTCTCATCTCTAAAGTAGAGATAATTATAGTTGTGAGAATTGAACGAAATAGTATGGGAAACACTCAGCAGAATGCCTTGCAAATAGTAAGTACCAAATGAGCGCTAGTTATTACAATGGAAAGAATGCCATGCCTATGTTTAGAGGGCCCTGCTGGGAACACGCTATGATCTGACAGGGCTACAGAACCTCTCTGCATCCAAACAGCTTTTGTCTGTAATTAAAGGCCACGTGGTAGAGCGAACAATACATTGGATTTTATATTACATTGGAATCTGTCTCTTACAAACCATATGACTTTGGAAAAACTATTTAAAATAGCTAAACAGGTTACTTTACAGTATTATTGGAAAGATCAAAGTGGATCATATACATGAACCAGATAGGATTTTAATCGTCAATAGGTTTGAATATAATTGTTTGCAGTCAGGTTTATCTTTGGATTAGGGCATTATTTCTCAAACTTTGTTTTTTTTTTAAGCTGAGGAATTCCCTATTCAAATGAAATCTTGTAAAACTCCAGCTAGACTTAGATCACTCTAAGTTTTTAGTAATTTGATTAAAGTGGGCTGATATAGCTCATTTTTGCTTTTTGAGGTCCACAGAGTTTTCTCTTTCTTATATATCCTTTAAAATTTAGCTCCAATACCATATTTTCTGTAAGAAGAATGTATCTAGGCAAAATATATTAGTCTCAGAGGCCAGTGGATAAAAACAAAACAAAAAGACACCCAACCAAAATATTTCATAAAGGGAATTTAACAGAAAGAACATAGGTGTTAGAAAGCCAACAAATGAAAACACAGAACATGAGTTACCAAGAAATAATACTTGCAGGAAGCAGCTACCACACAAAGGCTGGGGAAACAAAGAAAAAAGGTTGGCGTTATCAGAACCTAAAAGCTCAGAGGTAGAATCCTATGGAGCTGAGTTTCAGTCCAATATGGATGGAGCCATGCTGGACTGCTGATGGCTTTTATAACGGACCAAGATGAAGATGGTTCGGGAGTCTTGAAAGTAGCTGAAGCTGAAACCAACTCCTGCCCCTGTCTCAACACACTCCATTGCTAAGAAACACTGTCAAGATCAGCAAGGAGAACACAAAAGGAGGAAGGCCCTTGTCTCCTCCTCTTGCCTCTCAATCTCCTTTTATTTTCTTCTTTGGACAAAATACAGTCCCAGGCTGAGTCACAGAGAAAGTATAAAAGAGTGAATCTGCATTACTCTAATGATTAGTGATGTTGAGCATCCTATCATGTGTTTGTTGGCCATCTGTATATCTTCTTTGGAGACATGTCTATTTAGGTCTTCTGCTCATTTTTGGATTGGGTTGTTTGTTTTTTTGATTGAGCTGCATGAGCTGCTTGTAAATTTTGGAGATTAATCCTTTGTCATTTGCTTCCTTTGTAAATATTTTCTCCTATTCTGAGGGTTGTCTTTTCATCTTGTTTATGTTTTCCTTTGCTGTGCAAAAGCTTTTAAGTTTCATTAGGTCCCATTTGTTTATTTTTGTTTTTATTTCCATTTCCCTAAGAGGTGGGCCAAAAAGGATCTTGCTGTGATTTATGTCATAGAGTGTTCTGCCTATGTTTTCCTCTACGAGTTTGATAGTATCTGGCCTTACATTTAGGTCTTTAACCCATTTTGAGTTTATTCTTGTGTATGGTGTTAGAGAGTGTTCTAATTTCATTCTTTCAGAATGGCCATAATCAAAAAATCTACAAACGATTAATGCTGGAGAGAGTGTGGAGAAAAGGGAACCCTCTTGTACTGTTGGTGGGAATGTAAATTGATACAGCCACTATGGAGAACAGTATAGAGGTTCCTTAAAAAACTAAAAATGGAACTATGACCCAGCAATCCCACTACTGGGCATATACCCTGAGAAAACCATAATTCAAAAAGAGTCATGTACCACAACGTTCATTGCAGCTCTATTCACAATAGCCAGGTCATGGAATCAACCTAAATGCCCATCGACAGATGAATGGATAAAGAATTGTGGTACATATATACAATGGAATATTACTCAGCCATAAAAAGAAATGAAATTGGGTCATTTGTAGAGACATGGATGGACCTAGAGTCTGTCATACAGAGTGAAGTAAGTCAGAAAGAGAAAAACAAATACTGTATGCTAACACATATATGTAGAATCTAAAAAAAAAAAAAAAAAGTTCTGAAGAACCTAGGGACAGGACAGGAATAAAGACACAGATGTAGAGAATGGACTTGAGGACCCAGGGAAGGGGGAGGGTAAGCTGGGATGAAGTGAGAGAGTGACATGGACTTATATATACTACCAAATGTAAAATAGATAGCTAGTGGGAAGCAGCCTCAAAGCACAGGGAGATCAGCTCAGTTCCTTGTGACCACCTAGAGGGGTGGAAGGGAGATGCAAGAGGGAAGAGATATGGGGATGTATGTATATGCATAGCTGATTCCCTTTGTTATAAAGCAGCAACTAACATACCATTGTAAAGCAATTATACTCCAATAAAGATGTTAAAAAAAAAAAGTGAATCTGGAGCTGAAAGATAATAGCTAAAAAACTTGCACACAGAATTAGTTACTTTTTCCTCTTTCCATTCTAGTTCTGCAATTCTTTTTTCTTACCTTGTTTATATTTGCTGCTTTGCCAGATTATATCTCTCTTTGGAGATGTCATTTACCCACTAGACCCAGTTAAGTATAGCTGAGACGAGTTCAGTGAACACTTATAGAGTGGCTGTTATTTCTAACCAGTTAGATGACGATGATATAAAGATGAAAATGATGCAATTTTGTTCTTACAATCTTGGCTTATAACCTGATATTTTCAATACAATGAAGCAAACACAATGATAACCTGGCTACTAAGAGACCCAGAAGAGGAGCAATTAGTCAAGCCTCTGGCAGGAAGGAATAATATAAAGACATGAAAAAGGGATGCTTGAATGGGACTTGAGCTTAATCTTGAAAGATGAGGAAAGGTGCAGAGGTGAACAGCCTGGGCAATGTATTTTTTTGTTTTTTGTTTTTTGTTTTTTTAGAGCATAAAGCGTGACCTAAGGAATGAGAAGAGATGAGACTAGAGATATAGGCAAGGGATTGTGCCATATGTCTACACATAACTCCAATCATTTGTGTAATGTCAGGCATACAGTGGACACACAATAAATATTTGGTGAACAGTGGAATCAATGAGGTATAATTCAGAACATAGTATAATATATAGATGGTGATAAGCTGTGAGAGGTTACAGGATTATAGCTTACCATTAAACACCTAGGATATCAGACAGCTAAACATGTAGTAGTGGAACCCCAAACATAAACTTTATGATCTCAAATAACAGGTGTTCTTCTCATAATGAAATTGCATGAGAGATGGCTATGACCAATTTCTAGACAGACAGTCAACTAACATTTCTGGATGGTGATTTGAAATTAAATTGAAGTGCCAGGATAGGAAGAATAAACATGAGAGCAAACTGTAAGAGAATGTAAGAAAATGTTCTTTTGGTATTGGCTCCAAGTTTCTTTGAGGTTGCAGGTAGAGGCAGGAGACGATGCTTTTGGACTGACAGCCCACCACAGGGTATTATACCTAAAGAGATGAGAAAACAGATATGTTGAATTGGCCTACTGCCTCATGAAACCCTGATAGAGAGACCTACCTGTATTGGCCATTTCATATGTAACTTCCATGAAAATAAGAATGAAAATAATTTTAGGAATGCGTCTTTGAAAAATTAAGTGTATTTTAATTCTCTGGCCAACCGTTTGTAATAGTTAAATAAATGAAGCAGACAAAGACTGAAAAAAAATGAGAAGGTAGTAAACGTCTCATACCTCATAAGTAGTCAGCTGATATTTTTATCATGAATGAATAAAAATGGATAACATTTTGAATTCAATTTGTTTTAGCAACTTTTACTTTTAGTTCCAAGGCATTTCCTTGTTAATTAAAATTTTGTCTCCTGATGAAACTGTTTAACCTGGTTAGCTGATCAAAGAGAATTAAATTTCTTCAGTGACTAAAGTCAGAATCTCCTGAAATACATAATTAGGATATATTCAGGCTAAGAATGAAATCAATATATGAAAGTGAGAAAATTCAATTGCTTGTTTTGAAGAGTCAAAAACATGCAAATGTGATAGTGTCTTACTATAATCCCATGAATATTTTTAAAGTAGTTGTAAGTCAAAGTGGATTGAATTATCAAAGGTAATGCATTTTCACAGAAGTTAAGTATGGAGTCATTTTTATGAAGAATTTCTCTAATGCTTATTCTTTCTGCCTTTCCAGAAAAGGCAATAAGCTTAAGAAAGGAGAGAAATCTATAATTGTTATCAAGGAGAAAATGGTTATAACATCTAAAGTAAAATTGTGAGTTGATGGCTCTTTTAAAAAATATATTAAATTAAAAAAATACTTTCTGACTTTATATTAATGATATTAACCCATTTTCTATCAGATGAGTTGCAAGTATTTTTCCCAGAATGCACTGACCTTTCACTTTTGTTTTTGGTATTCTCTGGTATGAGATTTTTATTGTTTATGAAGCAAATCTCTTTTATACCCACAATGAATGGGAATGCCTCTACTATTTCACTATAATAGTTGAGTCTTTCTGTCCTAGTTTCTCCACTTACTATCTGTATAAAATAAAAGTTTCTTTAAAATCAGGACAGTAACTTACCTTCTAGTATTGTTGAAATAATTAATTTAAATAAATGCCCAATAAATGGCAGAAACTATTAAAATTATTCTTAAACATAATTTTACCATTGGTGCAAGATTTTCCTTATGTTAAGACTATATTTAGTACCTTTTTTAAAAATTTATTTATTTTTGGCTGTGTTGGGTCTGTTGCTGCACGCTGGCTTTCTCTAGTTGCGGCGAGCAGGGGCTACTCTTCATTGTGGTGCGCAGGCTTCTCATTGTGGTGGCTTCTCTCGTTGTGGAGCACGTGCTCTAGGCGCATGGGCTTCAATAGCTGTGGCACGTGGGCTCAGTAGTTGTGGCTCACAGGCTCTAGAGCACAGGCTCAGTAGTTGTGGCACATGGACTTAGTTGCTCCATGGCACGTGGGATCTTCCCAGACCAGGGCTCGAACCCATGTCCCCCTGCATTGGCAGGCAGATTCTTAACCACTGCGCCACCAGGGAAGCCCAATGTTTGGTACTTCTTAAAACCATTTTAAAAATAAGAAATGGCTTTTGAATGGTATTGAATACCTGTTTAAGCAAAAGCTATTGATTATAGAAAATTATTTTAAAAATAAATTGCTGAATTTGTTTTAAAAACAATTTATTTAAGATGTCTGAATCTTTATGCAAATAAAATTGTCTACATAATTCTTTTCTGCATCCTTTATTGATTTCAGCTTAGAATTATCCTAGACACATCAAATTAATTGGACAGCTCTTTTTCATTTTTCTTGGCCTGGAATAAACTATGCCAGGATAAGAAATAGCTATTCTTTAAAGTATTGAAAGCCCACATCCACAAACCTTTGTGGCCCAGAACCTTTCGAGCAGTGATAATTATAATTATGTGTTATTTTCCCCAAAATTATCTTATATAGTCTGTTTAACTAGTAGATATATTCCAGTGTCAATTATGGCACTTTTAATATTTCTACAAAAAACATCTATTCCATTGACATGTATTAGTTGAGATTTGTATATAGCATTCTTTTAAATTAAAACAACCAATTATTGTTAACTTACTTGATTTTTCATATTATTTTTAATTTTTCTCACTTTTTGTAATCAGATTTATCTATTTAAGTCTTTTTCAATATACTGGTTTTCTAGAATTAGTAATTCCAATATTTTCCTGATTTCTAGTTCTAATGTGTATATTATAAATGATTTATTTTTTAAGTTATTTTCCCTAAAGTTTAAACCATTTTTAATGTTTTCCTAAATATGTATTTATGAATTTTTTCTTTGTTAAATAAGAAAATAATTGAAGCCTATTTATCTCTGTATCCATATGATATTTTATATGGTTTCTGTCTTTGATCTATCTGCAATTCTTTTTGATATACGGTGTGAATTAGGATCTAACTTTTCTTTTCTAAGAGTACTTAGGGGTTGTAATGTTATTTATTTAATCAATCTTCCTTTCTCCACTGACTCAAAACACTACATTTATGACAAAATAATTACATTCATAGATAATGTAGTTCTTGTATCTGTCTATGAGCTTTTTATTTTACCCAACTGATATATCTGACACCTGTACCACACTTGTAATATTTGTGACCTAATGGTTAATATCAATACCTGAAATAAACATTGCTATCCTTACCCATTTCCCTTTTTCTTTATCTTAACCTCACAGTATCAGCCAATGAGTTAGTCCTTTCTACAGTTTTGAATAATCTTCTCGACTTTCATTATTCCACATTCTCTTGGTTTTACTTCTGTCCATCCATCTATTCCTTTTTAGTCACCTGCAAGTGTATTTCCCCCATATCTAACTTTAAATGCATTTTCTATAATAGACATACATGAAATAAGCTGAATTTATTGGTTTGTGTGTGTGTGTGATTATAACAGAGATAAAAAGTTGCTCAAAATTTTAATACCTCAGAAATACCTAATTCAGACTTCTACTTTTGGCTATTAAGAGCCTACTTGTATCAGATTAATATTCTCACAGTGAATGAAAAAGCTTTATAGATAAAAAATTTAAACTGTTCATAAACATTAGAGAATGACCAAGGAGTTCAGAACCTGAGAGATCAGGATCCCTGAGAGAAGAAAAATGCATTGAGCTTGGTCTAACATTTGGTGTCACTATTCCCCTTGAAGTGTTCATTGTATGTAAATTGTAGCTAAGAGTCTGAGAAGTCAAGCAGAAAGCAGCAACTAAAAAGCTGAGAAGCTTAGAAGAATTTTCAACAAACACTCTCATGTTGTGAAGAAGACAAAATTCAGTTCAGGACCTGCCAAGGGTGACGCCTCTGGAAGTTATAGTTGGTGTTCCTGAAGGGTCACATCCAAGGAATAAGGATAAAAGGAAATTGATTATCCCTCACAAAGGTTGAAACCCAATTTCTCAACAGTTCAGTCCACACTGGATTAAGGTGATCCAATCCCATAGCAGGCTGACAGCCAGAAACAAATGTAAATCTTCTCTGAAGAAAGAAGATGTCATCCAGAACCTCATGTAAGCTTCAATGTGTGTGTACACATTGGCATTAAAAACAAAACAAAACAAAATTCCTGTAAGATAGTATGCAGTATTAAATAATTGAAAGCAAGAGAAAATAGGCAGTATAAAAAGAACCACAGGTGGTACATAGTTTGAAGTCATTTGACTTAGACTTAAAATAACTTTGATTAATACATTTTTAAATAGATGACAAAATAGATACTTTTAGTAGAACTGAAATCCATAAAAAGAACAAAATGGATACCCTAGAATGCACAAATAAAATAATTAAATTAAGAAATCAATAGATTGATTTAACAGTAGATTAAAGACCAGTGAAGATAACATTAGTGAACTGGGAGAAAGGTCAATAGAAAATATCTGGACTGAAACATGGAGAGGACAAACAAGATGGTAAATTCAGAAAAGAGCCTAAAAGACATATGGAAAAGATTAAAAAAAAAAACTAAAATATTTGTACTTAAAATATCAGGATAGAGGAAAGAATGAGAAAAGAGCAATATTGAAAGAGATTATGGCTAAGAACTTTAGAAATTGAAAACTGGAGTCCTCACTGATAGATTCAAATTGCTACAAACCCCAGTATGTCAAATACAAAGGAAACTACACCAAGGCTCATAAGACAAAGAGTATATCACAAACTGTTTAAAGGAAACAGGCACATTACTTTAAAATAGAAAAATAAGAGCTTCAGCTTCTTTTAAAAACAAACATTATAAGCCAAACCCAGAAGCAGAGTACTAGAGTGCTGAGATAAACCCACCGCTAACCAATGAAATTATTTTTCAAAAATGAAGGTGAAAATGTAAAATAGCTAGTTGGAAGCAACCACATAGCACAGGGAGATCAGCTCGGTGCTCTGTGACCACCTAGAGGGGTGGGATAAGGAGGGTGGGAGGGAGACACAAGAGGGAGGAGATATGGGGATATATGTATACATATAGCTGATTCACTTTGTTATAAAGCAGAAACTAACACACCATTGTAAAGCAATTATACTCCAATAAAGTTGTTAAAATTTTTTTTAATAAATAAA
>NW_021703774.1:94581408-94596454 GCF_005190385.1 Monodon monoceros
ACTCTCAACCACTGCGCCACCAGGGAAGCCCTAAGATATCTTTGAACAAACAAAAACTGAGAGAATTTTTTTCTCATAAACTGACTAAGAACTGATACTAAAGTGAGTTCTGTAAGTCAAGGAAAATGCTGAATAAAAATGTCGAAAGAAATTCTGAATTACTACAAACCATGTCATCGTATGGGTGAACCATAATTTATTTAACCATTGTTATGGATTGAATGTTTGTGCCCCTCCACCAATTTATAGATTGAAGCCTTAATCCCCAGTGTGCTGGTGTTTGGAGGTAGAGCCTTTGGGAGGTAATTAAATTTGAGTGAGGTCATGAAGGTAGAGGTAGAGCCCCCATGATGGGACTGGTGCTCTTGTAAGGGGATGAAGAGACCTGAGCTCTGGAGCTCTCTTTGCCAAGCAAGGAAACCAGGAAGAGAGCCCCAGAACCCGACCATGCTGGCACCCTGATCTCAGACTTCCCAGCCTCCAGAACAGTGAGAAATAAATGTTTGTTGTTTAAGCCACCCAATCTACGGCATTCCAGTTATAGAAGCCTGAACTAAGAAATCATGAACGGTTTTGCTATTAAAAACAACGCTTCAATAAATAAACTTATACATATGTCATTTGGCAATTTTGCCAGTATACCTGCAGGTATCACTCAGTTGAACTACCTCATAAAGGAGTGTGTGCCTTTGTAATTTTGATAGACATTGCCAAATCAATCTCTACAAAGTTTATGTAATTTATGCTCCCGCTGGTAGTGTCTGAGGATGACTTTTCTTCCATACCCTCTCTGAAAGTGTGAGTTTTCAAATATTTTTTCATTTCTTAAAATAATAGGCTAAGTGATATCCTCATTTTTATTTAGGATGTCTTTATAATCAAGATAAAGCAACTTTTAAAAAATATTTAAACACCGGATATTTTTCATTTGCTGAGAACTGTCATCTGCCTTTTTAAAAATTACCAGTGTTTTTCTTATTAATTTGAAATACCTCTACAAAGAGGAAAGAAATTAGCCATTTGTCAAATATGTTGCACTGTTTCCAACTTATTGTCTTTTGACTTTATGCTTTTATGTGGATATTTTAATTTTCAAATAGTCAAATTTATTAATTTCTCTCATGGTTTTTGAGTTTTATGTCTTTAAAGCATTCCTAATTCTAAGATTATGGGGGGAAAATATTCCTATATTTAATTTTAGAAATTTTTTGGGTTTATGATTTATTAAATCAATGTTATTTCAAAACATTGATATTTCAAAGTTGGCTGACTATTCTCACTAATTTATTTTTTCCATATATACTTTAGAATTAGCTTGCATAATTTTGAAATTTAAAAAAAATGCCATATTTACAATATTGACTTCTCTTATCCAAGAATATAACAAATCTTGGCATTTATTCAAATCCTTTTGATATCTCTTAGTAACATTAAAAATTTTTCATTATATAAATGTACTGCTTTTCTCATTGTTTTTCCTTTAGTGTCTCATATAGAAGGTTTTTTTTTTAATTTGACTTTTATTTCCATTGTATTTCATAACAGGCTGCTGTTTGTATATAGATATAATAAATTTCTATGTTAATCCAGCATACTTACTGGATTCTCTCTCTGTGTCTAGTAGTTGGACAAATTATTCCCTTGAATATTTTAGGTGCATAATAATAGTTATCTGCCTTAATGAAAATATTGCATTCTCCTTTTAATGTTTATACCTTACATTTCTTTTTCTTGCTTTTTATCTTGGCTAGATCTGCCAGACTAATTAATGATAGTAGCAATAATGAGCATTTTTCTTCTTTCTGGTTTTAATGTGAATGTTTCTATTGTTGAAACATTCAGTCTGAGGTTAGCTTTTGGATTTATGCATATACACACACGTTCATGTTAATGCTTTATATTATGTATACAAATACTTATGTACACTTATTCACCATAATAAGGAGGTATCTCTCTGTTCCTATTTTTATGGGAATCTTTCAAATAAATGTTTTGAATTTTATCTAATACCTTTTAGTCTCATGAAGATAATCATTTCTCTCCCCCTTGGACATACCAAAAGGTAGATCATAATAATAGATTGCTTTATATTAAATCATCTACTCCTAGCAAGAACTTTTTATCACAGAAAATACATACTTTGAATGCTATTTAGAATTTTTTGCATTGATATACAACAGTACTGTTGGTCCTTAAATTTACTGTATTAAGCTGGGTTTGGACAGTAACAAAAGGAAGTGTTTTCCCTTCCTATTTGATGAGCTCTAGCTCACAGGTAAGTCTGGTGTAACAGTTTTTGTGTAAGGCAATTTGGTCCTGAACCTTTGTTTCTTTTAAGAAGACGAGGGTAGGCAGTGAGAGCCATCTTGCTACACATGATTTCACCTCCTCCTACCCATTCCGCTAGCCTGTTTCTGGTGAACATGGCACTTCCTTGCATTTTCTCAACTACCTGGGTCTCTCTTACCTCCCCCAATATCAATTATTTATTTTTATAGTGTGTCTGTTTTTTTCCTTTTTAAAGTACAGACCTAGTTCTATTAACCCATTCTCATTTCCTTGCATTATTTTCTCATTCAGTCATATTCCTTTTCATTTCTGCCATTATCTTCAACTGTCCCTTGCTTGTGGTGCATTGTGGAGATGCCTATTTGAGTTTACAGAAGATATGAAGCATGTTTCTAAAATTTTCTTCTGTTTCCTATGTTAAGTCACTTTCAGAGTTGGGATGTTTTCAGTGATTCTTCCTTTCTCTTGGCATCAAAATGTTTTTCAAGGACTCCATATTGTTATTGTTTTTCTGTTGTTTCCTCATTACTCATTTTCAAATAGAAGAGATCTATGCAGGTCTTTAATTTGCTGTCAGACAAGGTAGATGCAGTTTTCTTATAGTTCCTTACATTCTGCTTGTTCACTCTCACACTTCACCTTAGATTTAGTTCCAGAAATTAGGTGGATATTCATATGCAGTCCTTGGCTAAATTTCCAATGCCAAAAATGTAGGACAGGGACTATTTAAACAGCAAACTGGGAGATCTGTAACACTCTCCTTGACTTTCCATAGGAATGTTCTTAACGATGCACACACACACACACACACACACACACACACACAGAGAGAGAAACCCTGCCTGTGTGCTTGAAAAGTAAGAGTAAAAATAGGCCTTCCTGGGAAATTTTTTTACTAGCAGCATTTTCATTGGGGATTTTGTTTTTGTAAGAATAAACTAGTAGTATATATGCTCTATATTCTGAACTAGAAAAGTATTAGTGGCCAAAAGAAGATATAAAGACTTTGAATGACTTCTAGAGACAGCATTTAACATTTGGTTGCAGAGGTCATTCTGATCAGAACATCAGATGACACTTCATGCATAAATGTCAGTGTCCTTCCCTAGCCTTTACCCCTTTGCCACATCAACATCTAATATCTTCCCTTTAATCCCTTACTGCACTAGCATCCACTACATTTGTTCACATATTAGAAGGGTACGATTTCCAGGAAGCAAATGCTGAAAATAGTAGATGAGAGGTTGTACGTTACATTCTGCATTGTGTTCTGGAACATGCAGTCATATTAGAATAGTGCTTTGATGGGGCAATAAGAGGAAGAGTCCTTGGGAATAGATGGTTGATGTAACACACACATACACAAACACACACATGCACAAATATAAAACTTTAAAGGCATAATTTGGCCTTCACTTATTAACATTTCCTCCTAAAATACATTTTTTTTCTTGCGACCATGCTGTACCAGCGTTAGAACCACTCAAACTTTAGTAGAAAGAGCACATTATACTTCAGTAAATTATACTTCAGTGAAGGAAGTTCTTAGCCTAGCCTAAGAAATCTAAAAATAATAAACTTATCACATCTTCTAATTCTGTGTGAGAAGTACTTCATTTAATTTCCAACCTCACATTTTCTTCCTATTAAAAGGAGATGAAAATATTGAGCTAGATTATTGGCAAGTGATGAACCAAAATTTAGAAATAATTGCATAGTTCCTTAAATATATTACATTATATAAATGCTATGAGAAGCTCAAAACAATAAATAATCCATAAAGAGTATTGACTTTATACTTTCATTATAAAGCTATGTTCCCTCAAGGCTTGAATATTCCATGAAGAATTCCATTAATCTTTTATATATGGCAGACACAATGAAAAACACTGATATGTTGCATATAAAGCACTTCTTAAAATAAGATTTTTTTAAATTACCTAAATTATATCTAAGCTCATCTTTTCTTATTCAAAAAGCTATGGTAAGTGCAAAAGATCAATTATTTTTTCTCATAGTGTAATCTAGTTTCAGTTTAATGTATTTTAGTGACAGATGAACTCACCCTGATCTATTATATATCATACTTTTATATTGTCATCCAAAAGTAAAATAGGCAAGTATAAGCTTTTAGTAAGTGGGTTTTATAAAGCACACTGGTCATGTCAGCAATTTCAGTTACTCTCTTTTACCTCCTCTTCATCATTCCCAGTTCTTCACAATTTTCGATTATAACTTATGGATGCATTTACTCACTGGGATTCTTTTAGCCATGTGGAAAAAAATTTCTGTGGTCTGGTTTATATGATGAATTTGAAGATGGAGATTACTGTGTGGCTTTTAGGCAGTAAAACTGAAACAATTTTTTCTGCATCAGGTATTGATATGTTTCTGTTTCTATATTATAAATATTATTATCCATTTATTTACTTATGTGAATATACATTGAGACAATGATGCCCTAGACAATCAGGAGTGGACAGCTGCCAATATGTTTAATTTAAATTATAAATGATGGCCTTAAAATAAAGAAAATGCAAACATCAAAAGAAACATTATTTTAATTCTACAGAGATGTATTTATCTTCTATAGAGAAAGTAAGTACTACGTACTGAGGGAGTTTTAGCATTCCATGTTAAAAGAGAATTCTACATCATACCACACAAAAGCAAATTTTTCTTAGCTGAAAAATTAAAAACTGAAAGATGAAATTTTAAAAACATTTTAGAATAAAATATAGAAGATTTTTTGTAACATTTTGGAGAAGGAAAGCAGTATTAAAATAAATGTCATACAGTCAAAGAACAGTTCTAAAGCTAGATTATATTTAATTCTCATCTATTGCTATAAACTTGGGTAATTAAGTTTTGTTTTTTTTTTGCTTCAACTTCCTAATCTGTAAAATAGAGGCAACAATCTTATCTACCTCAAAGTGTTGTTATGAGGATAAAATTTGCTTAACTCATGTAAAGCAATTAGAACAATACCTGCAACATAGCAGGACTGTGGGTCAATTGGCACCCAGATTGAGGACAGCAGTTGGTCACAGTGATGTTCTTATTATGGTCAAGGATGGAAGTACTCCACAGCATACACAGACAAAGGGTTATGCCTCTTAAGCCCTAGATATATCACCTATTCCATTTGGCCACAAGTCATATGGCCAAGCACAACTTCAACATGTTGGGGAAATATACACTTGCCATGTAATGAATGGGGTAAAGAATGAATATTTTGGAAATATTATCAAATATACTATACTCATTAAAGTCACCACTTGCAAGATTGGTTCTTTGAGGTTTGGTCATATAGAATTGTGATGTGGCGTGGCTGTTTGAGTAAAAAATGAAGATTTTTACACATAGGCTTCTTTTGGAAGAGTTTAAAAGACAGAAGCATGCAATCACCTGCATTTGAGGAAATGGAGCATAAGGGATTTTAAGGAGTATAACTTTGATCTATGTGTACCCTTCACAGTTTTCAAGAAAGGCAAATAAGGTAAAGAGTTATTTTGAACGTATTTTTTGCTTGCTGTTTCTTTGATTATGCCATCAATCTGGGCCAGGAGTATGTGAACAGTAGCGTACTACACACAAAGTGCGACCAAGTCACCACAATCCCAATAAGCTTTTAAAAAGAATTTACAAAGTAACAGTTTAAATACCTCACCCATTTTGCCATGCAGATTCATCGTGCATTCATAAAGTTGAGCATCTCTGTTTTCTCCCCATAAGACTGGGCTGGAATTCTGAGAATTATCTTTTCCACAATCCCTTGCCAGAGGCATCCATTTAAAATTCTGTCATGCAGAAGTTTTTTTCTGTCAATGGTAGGCAAACGCAGGAGCTTTTACCAAAGTGCAAATCTCCCACCTCTGCCTGTGGCAGCTGTGATTACCAGGGACATAGGTTACCATGGGTCCTGGCCTTGGTGACAGTAGCAGCTTCCTAGTTTTCTGAAGCCTAGTGATGAACCTCAGAGCCAGAGTAGCCTTTCCTGACTTTTTCCTCCAGCTATTTCAATGAGTATGTAAGCACTTAATTTCCTGTAATAAATCTCTTCCTGTTAGAAATACTTACAGTGATTTCTGTTTTCCTTCTCTGAACACGAACTGATAGAGCCTTTTTCATGTTGATTGGCCATTTATATTTCCTTGTTCACCAAATGCCTGTTCATAGTCATTGCCCATTTTTTTATCCTATTGTGCTGTAAAATTAATTTTAGAAATAGTAATGTTTCATCCCTTTTGTGCTACTCCTTTTTCCTGGCTTTTTTTTAAACTTTGGTAACGATTTCTTGTCACACTGAAATTTTCATTTTTATGTATTCAAATCAGGTATTGTTTTTCTCTATGGCTCCTGATTTCCTCTAAATGCTTAGAAAGATCTTCCTCACTCCACGTTATAACTATACTTACCTATATTATTTTTCATACTTAGTTACTTTATTTTTTGTTTTTTATCTTTACTAAATTTGGAATTTATTTTTATGTGTATAATAAAATAGGGTTATACATTTATTTTCTTCTAATTTGAGAGCCAGTTGTCCTACAAAAATAATTTTAAAATACTTTCTTTGCCCTTTCTCATATGAATTTTTTAAATTTGTACTTGAATTTTTTAAACATGTAAACATTATCAGGACTTCTCTTTCACTGATATTTCTGTGTACTATTTGTTCACTACTATAGTTTTTTGATCATCATTGCTTTTTAATAAGATTTATTCTCTGATAAGGCAATTTCCTTGAAAATTCTCACATCTATGCTTTCCTATGAACTTTAGAATATTTTTTTCCAGTTTGTCAAGCATTACATCTAATGTACTTTAATTTCATTAAATATACATATATAGACAAATACACATAAGTTTGGAAAGGATTGATATTTTAAGGCTCAAATACTGGAACATAGAATGTTTCTGCATTTATTCAGATTATATTGTATATCTTTCAATAAAATTTTAGTTTTCTTCAATAACTTGTATTTTTATTGCTAAAATACCTGTGTGTGGTACACCATATTCCATTCAATTAGATCTTACTAATCACTAAAATATTGAAATGACTTATTTACTTATCCATATATTTCATTGTCTTCTCATATAATAATTAAGGAATCCAATGATTCATTACTTGAGAAGTTGCCATATACTTGTCTGTGAATATATCCATTTTTTTCAGAAGCCATAAGCCAATTTATCAAGCACCTGAACCAAGAGATTCTTATGTGCCTGCAACTGTTTTTTTTAATCTTTTTTATTTTTGGCTGTGTTGGGTGTTCATTGCTGCGCACAGGCCTTCTCTCATTGAGGCAAGCGGGGGCTACTCCTCGTTGTGGTGCGTAAGCTTCTCATTGTGGTGTTTTCTCATTGCAAAGCACAGGCTGTAGGCACGCTGGCTTTAGTAGTTGTGGCTCACGGGCTCAAGAGCGCAGGCTCAGTAGTTGTAGTGCACAGGCTTAGTTGCTCCGTGGCATGTGGGATCTTCCCAGACCAGATATCGAACCCGTGTCCCCTGCATTGGCAGGTGGATTCTTAACCACTGTGCCACCAGGGAAGTCCCATGCCTGAAACTTTTATAAACATTTTATCCAGTATATTAAGATGCAAAATAGTTGTCATGTTAAGTGTTATACAATGTAGAAATTTGAATACTGAATTATAAAGATCATATTTATATGTGCTCATAAGCAGTGATCACCTGTTATGAATATTAGCATATAAAATGATTTGTATACTATAAATCATCTATATGTGATTTTTTTCCCATAAGATTACTAGATGCTAGTGCAATTATTGCTTAGCATCATCAAAACCTCTGCTGAAGATTGGCAAAACAGACCTAAATTTGAAAAAAGTTATTTCAAAATAGAAGACAGCTTACTAAAGGCATTAAGAGACCTTAGTTTGCTCTCTTCTACCTGGATGTCTCCAGTTATAGGCAGAGAGAGACCATCTTTTTTCATCTATAGGGAAAGAGAATAGTTTTCCCAGAAGTGAAGTATTCTACTATGAAAATCAGCTTCAGGACAAACAACAGCATATGAGAGCAATACTTCTTCTTTGTGTGTTGGAGTTTATAACATGTAGAAGGAAATGTTGAGCAACAACACAAAGGCTGGAAGGGAAAAATGAAGTGATATTATTGTAAGGAATATATGCTCAAGGTAAAATGGAATGTTACTTAGAAGCAGATCAGTTAAAGATGTACTCCATAAATGCTGACGCAACCACTAAACTAACAAAACACAATGTTATAACTAATAAGTAACAAAGAAGATGAAATAATAAAAAATACTCAATCCAAAAGAAGGAAAAAGGAGAGCCACCCAGTCTATGGTGTTTTGTTATGGCAGCCTGAGCAGACTAAGATAGGTATCTTCAAAAAACCTACAGATAACATCATACTTAATGGTTAAAGAGTGAGTTTTTTTCCCCTTCGACATGTAATGAAGCAAGAATTTCTGCTCTCATCATCCCTGCTAAGCATTGTTCTGGAGGTCCTAGCCTATGAAATAGGCAATAAAAGAAAAGGCATCCAGATTGTAACAAAAGAAGTAAATCAGCCTTTATCCACAGACAACATGATTGCGTATGCAGAAGATTCTATGGAATCTACAAAAAAATTAACTAGAACTAATACATCAGTTTAGCAAGATTGCAGGATACCAGGTCAATATATAAAAATTAGTTGTACCATAGTAATTTTCAATTTCCCTCATATCTTCTACATTTATTAATTAGAATTTCTCTGAAAAGAACAGTTGTCTCTTCTCATTTATTCAGTCAATAGTTTATTTATTTTAGTATGAACTCGTGAATATTTATTTTATAATTTGGGTTGTAATCCAATACTGTTATTTTTTGGTTTTGTTGCTCCAATTGTTCCAGCTTTGGACACTGAGGGGCTCTTCTTGGTTGGTGTGTCTCCATTCCTCCCTCCCTCCCTCCTCCATCCTTTCTTTTCCTTTCTCTGTCTTACTTTTTCCTCCTCCCTCCCTCCCTTCTTTCCTTGCTTCCGTTTTTCCTTATTTTTTTTCATTTTTGGAGTTCTTTCCTTTTTGACACCACACAATGCTCCAGGCTCACCTTTTTTTTTCCCAGCTCAAGGCCAATATTCAACCACTTCACAAGAATCCCTAATACTTTTTATTAAAAAATGGTACTTGGAAATCAAAATCTTAAAATTAATATGCTCCTTTCTCCAAAGACTCTAATGCAACATTACATTAGAGTAATATATTTAGTATACATAAGGAACATTAAGGGGTTCCTTATAGCCTGCCACCTTGATTATTTGTTACTTCTTGTAACAGTGAGAAACCTGGCTGTCATTATCTACAATATATTTACTTATTACTTCAGCCTTGTTATACAAGTAGCATAGTTTCAGATTTACTAACCCATATCCTGTGAGAAACAATTTTACCAATTAGAGGGTTTGCATAGTTCTTTTTGTCTTTAGCATTACAATATCTACTTAAAATACTGTTTTACAGCATTACAAAGGTCAGTTCCTTCCTTTCACATCCTCTTCAGTGTGGTTGTGTCATACATTTGTAATACAGTTAGATTCATGTATAGCCAACTGTATTCCGTTTGGGATCCTTTTCAACATCATGGTTGATTATTTTTTCAATCGCATACAGTAAACATCACTCTTTTTTGGTGTACAGTTCTATGGGTTTTGACAAATGTATAATCATGTATTTACCATACAGAATATTTCTATCACTGTCAAAATTTTCTCGTGTGCTCCTTTATAATCAACTCTTCCCTCTATCCTGCATCTGTTTTCTGTCTTTATAGTTTTGTTTTTCACAGAATGTCTTATATACATGTAGACTATTTAGCTGGCTTCTTTCATTTAGCAAAATGCACTTAAGATTTATCCATGTTGTTACTTGAAGCAGTAGTTCATTAATTTTGGTTGCTAAGTAGTATTCTATCATATGGGTATAACTGTTGAACCACTCACCCATTAAAGGGCAATTGCATGTTTTCAGGTTTTGGTGATTATGAATAAATTTGCTATAAACATTCTCATACAGATTTTGTGTGAACAAAATATTTTAACTCACTTGGCTAAATATCTAGCAACAGGATTGGTGGGTTTGTATGGTAAGTATGTGTTTAACTTTATAAGAAACTGCCAAATCATTTTTAATTTTGATTAAATCCAAAATATTAGTTTTGTGGATTGTGTTTCTAGTGTCAGATCTAAGAACTGTTTACAAAACCCAAGATCAGGTAGACTTTTTCTAGAAATTTTAGAGTTTTACATTTCACAGTTACATCTATAATTCCATTTTAGTTAATTTTTGTGTTAGATGTGACAATTAGATCAGGTTCATTTTTTTTGCATATGGTCATCTGATTGCTCCAGAACCTTTCGTTGAAAAGACTTTGCTTTCTCCTTTGAATTGCCTTTGTACCTATGTCAAAAGTCAGTTGACTGTATTGTGTGGGTCTATTTCTAGGCTTTCCATTCTGTTCCATTGATCTGTGTGTCTATTCTTTCACCAGTACCATGTTCTTTTCTTTATTACTGTAGATTACATGTAGTCTTGAAATCAGGTAGTGTGAGTCTTCTATTTTGATCTTTTTCAGAATTGTTTTGACTATTCTGTTCCTTTGTCTTTCTGTTTAAATTTTATATGAAACTTGTAAATATTAAAAAAACCCCACACACCTGTGGTTTTGATTAGAATTACATTGAATCTATATATTAAATTGAGAAGGATTTACATAAGAGCAATACTGTATCCTCAATCCATAATCACAGTGTGCCTCTCCATTTATTTAGGTCTTCTTTGATTTCTTTCATCAATGACTTTTTACTTTTCAGCATATAGATTTAGTATGAATTTTGTTAGCTTTGTTCCAGTGATTTCATATTATAGAGTGCTACTATAAATGGTATTTTTAAAATTGTAAATTCCAATTTTGCTGGTAATTAAGAATATGATTGACTTTTGTATGTTTTTCTTGTATCCCAAGACCATTCTTAAAAATGCTTATTAGTTCCAGAAGATGTTATGTAGACTCTTTTGGGTTTTCTACATATATAATCATATATTTAAACATGGCAATTGTTCGGGTAGCTAAAAAGTAAGAAACAGTACTATGTCTTCCAAATAATTTAGATTTTGGAGAGAGATTACCCTATTAAAAAAAAGTATATACAAAATTCTAATCATGATGAAACTGTAGCCTAACTGATGTTTTTAAACATATCTAAAGAAAATGTTAATAGATATGGCATTTAGAACAAATAAGCCAAGAGAGCAGACAGAGTTTTGACATTTATAGGTTAGTAATTAAACAATCAGCACATTTCAGGGAAGATGGACACTGAATCTTAAGGACAATGAATAAGGTTTCTGGTGTAAACAGGAATGATTCATCCTATCTGAACTTGGCCTGGATGAAATTAACCTCTATTTGTCTGATTTCATTTCCTCCAAGCATCCTATTGATTATCATTTGGTTTCAGGTTCTGAAGTCAGAGTGCTTTGGTTCTATTCAGCCCCAGTATTCAATAGTTAGGTGCAGGCTTTTTAATATCTTTGAGCTCCATTTTCCTCATTTGTAAAATGAAGCTAAGAATAGCACTTACTTCCTAGGATTGATGAATTAAATAAGATAATACAGTTCAGTATGCTAATGTGGGCATCTCATAAGTAAAACGGACATGGCAGATATCTGAGTTTTCATTGTTCTTACTGGCATCCCAAACTGGCATCTGTCTGAAGAAGATGGCCAGATGAGAGACCCCAGCAGCCAGAGGCAATGGAGTATACCAAAGGCTATGGGAACATAGGGGGCTAGAGATGAATGCATCTTTTACATGAGGGAATTGAGCAGTGGCAATTAGCCTCTTCTTGTGGGGCTTCCCAGATGACTCAGGGAGAAGCAAGTGGGCACCCACTTGTGCCCAGGGCATCATCAAATAAGAGTGGACTATAATAGCTTAGTAAGACTTACCCTTTCTGTAATATATGGCTACCCAGGAAGACTTTTGCTAGAAAGACTTATGCCTCTTGTCTTTTCCCAACCCTGGAGATGCTGGAAGGAGGAGAGGTATTGTGGGGCAAGAGAACTGAAAATGTCCTCCACCTGGCACTTCCTTTTCACTTGATACCTTGCAGGTACTGGCAGTGAGAAGATGAACACCGAATTATCTATGAGATACAGTCAACTGGATTTTTAATATCTGAAAATGAATGCATAGCTATATATCCTGCCCAATATGTCTTAAGAGACCAAAAAGGAAAAGTAAACAGAGCAGGTTTTGAAGAAAAAATAAAACATTTTCATATTTGTATTCTACAGAAAACAGACTGTGCAATTAACAGGTTTTTGTAGCTGGGAACAATTTTTTCCTAATTGGGAACTCTTTTTTTTTTTTTAACTTACTTTTTCATGTCAAGAAAAATGTTTTATTTTTCCTTTCATCATTTTAATGAAATATTGAAAGAATATATGTAGGATATGAAGCATAATAATAAAAGTAACAACACAAACCAAGCTGCATCTTAAGAACTAGAGGTGACAAATATTTCCTACTAAGTGCTCTCCCTATCGTGTATACCTGTTTCCACTCTAGAAGTAGCAGATACTTTCCGTACCCCACCTTCATACTCTTGGCACTCACCATTCTTGTAAATGCAAATGGATTCTTACTGCCAGTGTCTGCAACTCTTGCCTAGGGGATTTCTCTGGAGTGGATAAGGTAGGCTAGAAGTTCCAGAGAACTTGCTTTTTGTTCTTTTTTAGTATGTTTTAACACATGCACATACACACACACACACACACACACACACACACCTCTACGCAATATATTGTTCAGTCTTGTGTTATCATAAATGTGATATCACACATTATATAGTTTTCTGAGACTTGCTTTTTTCATTCAACATCATGTTTCCAAAATTCATCTATTTTGTGTATACCTGTAGTTCATTCATTTTATGACTATGTATACTGTCTTGTGACTACAACTTGAATCAACATAATTTTTAAAATTCATTCTCCCATTGATGGATATTTGGGTTGCTTCCATATTCTTTCTATAATGAATAGTGCAAGACTCTCAGGGAACCTGTGCAAAAATTATTGTATCATAGTTTATGAGAATGTTCATTCCAAATTGCATTCCAAAGTGGTTGTAGCAACTTACATTCCCTCTGGCATAAGAATTCCCATTGAACCAAATTCTCTGCAACATATGATCTTGACATTTCTTCACTGATTTGTAGTGCTGCCTTCATTGTATGTGAAGTTATCATCATGTATGGATCTATCTGGATTCATTGGAATAGTCATTGGCTCATTTATCTGTTATTGTGCCAATAGCATGTTACATTTGTACTATATTTTGTAGACTATCCTAATATATCTGGTAAAACAAGTTCCCCTCTTTTGTTTGTAAAGGTTGACTTTACTATTTGTGGATCATTTCTTTTTTTCAAAATCATTCCTCAAAAAAATATAAAACTTTTTGTTTGTGGTTTCCTTGAATATTTATGTTAATTTAGAGAGTAGTGACTTTTTATAGTATTGAGACATATCATCCAAGAGCATGGAATGCGTCTTTCTTTATTCAGATCATTTTCTACGTTACTTTGAGTTCTAAGTTTTGTCCATAGAGATCTTCTGTATTCTTCTAAAGGAATTCCTAGGCACTTTACTGTCTTTGTTACTATGGTGAAAGTTATCCTCTTAAAGTTAATTTCTATTTGGCTATTGTAGTAGAGAACCAAATCTCTCATAAGTAGATATTCACATCACCTGCAAATTATGGCAGTGTTATGTGTTACCTTCTAATGATTATCTTCTTTATTTCTTTTTATTTCTTTGTAGTCTTTACCAGAACTTCCAATATTATATTAAACATGAGCAGTGTTAGTAGGCCTTCTTGTCTAGTTCCTATCTTAAAGGAAATGCATTAAAAATTTTTTTCATTTCTTACAAGGTTTACTGTAGATTTTGGTATATACCTTTGACCAAGTTAAAGATAGTTCTCTTTTATTCCTAATTTGCTAATGTCTCTTGTGAAAAATACAGCTTGCCTTTCATCAAATGCCTTTCTAGCTCAATTGTGAAAATTACATATTTTTTCTCTTTATACTATTAATGTCACAAATTATAATCAATAGATGAAATTCAATTTATTTTATAATTATAAGACTATTCACTGGATATGACGAGAGAGAAATATGATGTCTAGACCTGCTATAGCTTGGGCAAAGACCTTGTCTGAGAATGAAGCCGACACACAGCAAAAAGCAGAACAAAACTAAGAGATGAAGAAAACTGGGTCCTGGCAATATGCATTGTGGCATCAAGCGACATGTGAACTCAGTGGTCTCCTAAACATTCGTTTGGAAAGCCAATAAATTCTCTAAAACCACTTTGAGGTTGCTTTTTTCTGCTATGTACTTGATTTGAACACATTACTCACATAATTCAAGGTCTAATTTTTTAAGTGATTAACATTTATAAAATTGCCGATTCTATCTTTATGATTTGAATGACTCCTTTTTTGTAACATCAATTTGCAAAAATTTATGAATCTGTTCCTTAACACTAATCCACTTCTTTGTCTATTTCTAAACCAATAGTATCCTCATTTTTTAACATTTATATTGCTTTTTAATTATATTTATTTTTGAACGGTTCCAAGTCAGAAAGTTTAGAACAGTGTACATTAAAAACTCTCCTCCCAACTCCTGACTCTCAATCAGTGTTTCCC